>NW_023504171.1:0-39085 GCF_004664715.2 Peromyscus leucopus
GAACTTGATAAGATACACAGAGTGTGAGAAGCAGAAAATCAAGCACTGGCCGTGAGGGTGCCCCAGGCAGGAGCTGCACTCAGAGGCACACCCAGGGCGCCATTGTGTTCTTGAGTTCCATAAATCCATAAATCCTTCTTTAACTCTCAATCTTTGTTGTTTCTTTCTTGACACAGTGTCCTAGGCAGGCCTCAAATGTGTAGCTAAGGATGACTTTGAATTTCTGATCCTCCTGCCTCCACCTCCCTTGGTCCTTGGATTACAGGCCTACAGCACTATACAAGCACTCTGTGTGGCTGGAGACTGAACCCAAGGTTCTATGTGTGCGAGGCAAACACTTTCCAATAACTACATCCCCATCCCATGTCTTCTTACTCTTTCTCCAGGTGCTTCATTTCTTTATTTGTTTTTTATCTGCCTTGGTACAAGGAAGAAATATATTGTTTTCCCCAAACGTAATTTCTAATTTTTGAAAGTTTATTTTGGAAATAGGAGAACTAAATGAGAGACAGTCCCCCACACATAGAGATGATGTCGTCACTATAGTAACTACAGTTGCACAAACACCAGAGGCAGCCCATGGGTGGGGTGCCAGTCTTCTCAATGGCCCCAGGCTGTGTGTGGAGAAAACCACAAGGACACTAAATCCAACAAAATCTGTTAAGCACCAGAATTTGAAAGACTGATTACCTGGATTATACTTCCCTGTCCTGCTCTGGCTTGCACAGCTGGAAACCTGTCCCCTGGGAGCCCCTGTCCTCGCTGCTGTGCTCAGTAGCTGTACTGTGCAGAGAGGCACGCACGCAAACTCGGTTGGGTAGATGGGTGAGCAATCATTTAAACACATGCGATTTTAAAGTAGTTTATGTCACAAGCCGTACTTTGATTTACTCAAAAGAACACTTCAAACTCTAATTTCTAGCTAGCTGGGTTTCGTTTTGTTTCTTATGGAGGGAGGAGAGAGCGCCATTCTTGAAAAAAAAAATGGATACTTCACATCTTCTTAAATTAAATCCCATATTAGAAAAGCAATTTGGTTTTGGTTTGGTTTGGTTTAGCCTGTTTGTTGTTTGTTTGAAATAGGGTCTCACTGTGTAGCCCAGGTTGGCCCAGAACTCAAAACCCTCCTTCCTCAACCTCTCAGTCTTTCAACCTACCATGCTTGGCCACCATGGTATATATTTTTAAGTCCGTCCCTCAGCACACACAGGCCATTGGTCCACCCTGTATATACACTAAACCTCTTGTACATCATTGTCACCCAACAGTGAAACACTTGTGGGAAGACAGCTGTTCAGTTCATGATTTCAGAGGGTCACCGTCGGTTACGGAGAGGAAGGTAAAGCAGTGAGGACATGAAGCTTGCTCACATGACACAGATGAAGTAGAGAAAAGAGGGTCAGAACCAGAGGGCAAGGCTCAAGCCAATGCTGAGGCCATGCCCTCATATGCCGGAATGAAGTGGTCAAAAGAGCGGACAGCTGAGGGAGAGGTGGAACGGGTGCTTGAGCCTGGGAAGCATGGAGTTCAACAGAATCCAACATGACATTTACCGTGGACTTCGTTCTCACAAAGATGTCACTCTTCACCCTGGAGCCACAAGAGTAGGCTAGAGTAGTGCGTGTGCTGGATCCCAGACTTGTTGCCAACCCGAACCCTCCAAGGACCAAAATGCTTTAAATTTTCTGCTCTGCTACCCAATTTTTTTTTCTCCATTCATTCTTTCTATTACAAGGAGGTGAAATTGGGTGTGTTAGTTGGCATTCCCATTCCACCTTAAAAACATTAAATTTATTACATTTAGAGAGAGAGAGAGAGAGAGAGAGAGAGAGAGAGAGAGAGAGAGAGAGAGTTGCACATGTGTCACGGTGCAGATATGGAGATCAGAGAATAACCTGCCAGAGTAGGTGTTCTCCTTCTACCCTGTGTGGTACTGGGAATCAAACCCAGGTCATCACTCTTGGTGATAAGTATCTTCACCACTGAGCCATCTTGCTTGCCCCAGATTCTACTTTTTACCTTAGAATATATAGACGCCATGACATTTTTCAACTGAGTATCCATATGGCACAAACATCTGTGATTAGAGATTCTGTAGGCGCAGCAGCCTGGAGGATACCTGAAATAGGAACGGATTCCAAGACTGGGTAGCACGACCCTGAGAATAACACAGCTCGTGGCAGACAGCATTGAGTAAGCACTGTGTTATGACCTCCAGCATTCTAGGCTCCCTCACCAATTGTTACACACCGTTCATCCTTTAGATCAGAACAAAGAGAAATACAACATACCTAGACATAAAGGCTCAGAAGAGTAAATGTTATTGTTCTCCACTAAAACATTTTTTCCCCTCAATATAAAGCAACCGCAGTCAAACTTGCAGCACGCTTTTTATATTTGCAGCTTGGAGGCATTACCCTGAGATTTACTTAGAAAAAAAAAAAAAAACAGCATGGAAGTACAGCTAATAGGTTCAAGGAAAGCAGAAGAAATAAGAGACTTAGCTGTCCAGGCATTTATGGATACTTCAAGGCTCCATTCATTAAATCAATGCAGTATTCATCTCAGGCTGGATAACCAGAATATTGAAACAAAACAACAATTCGGGCCACTGATCGGTTGACATTATAAAGGTAAGGAGTGATCACTAGATGTGGTTGGTTGGTTTTGCCATGCTGGAGATCAAACCCAGAGCTTCACAACAAGCACAACAAACACTCTGCGCACTTCTTTATACCCCATGCCTGTGTCGTCCAATTACAACACTTTTTCACTGCATTTCTTACAGTTGAGACCAGGCTATTTTTACTCTAAATTGCTCCATATTGTGCAAAACAATGGTTTTCAGACAATGCCTTCAGACAGAGACTCCATTTTACAAGCAGCCTTCGTCTCCATTTTGAAGATGGAAGATGATGGCACTTGGGTGAGTAAGTGAATGGTGCCACCTGTTCAACACCACCCATGTGCCCAGACACGCTGAAATGACCTATTTCCTGGGAGCGGACAAGGTACCTAATAAGGACATTGGCATGAGTTTGAGACTGCAGGGGAACATGGGGATATTAAAATAATACAGGGAAAACAAGACCCAAGAAGTTATTGGATAACACCAGGCCAAGGAAACGGTGTAACTCCTGTTAAAAGGTGGACACCTAGCCTGTAAGGGTAATTATATTAGCCCTACTGGACCTGTCACCTGACCACCCAGTGTACATCCAAGACTGAGCTACAGTTCCCCCTGTTGTGAGGGCTTCAGCCTACCTTGTTCCCTACTGTTGACTCCACCTCCTTAAATGCCCTCTGCCATCCTCCTCTTTGCTCATCTGCTATTTGTCTTCTCACACACTCATCTGGGCTTAGTCCTGTCTTTTGCCTCTACAGCTGGACAACTGACTTCAAATAAGGTAAGGGTTCCAGGTAAGCAAACAGTCGTGACGAAAACATAGTTCCCGAAGGGACATAGTGTCATCCTCATTTGTAGCATTGTTAAAACTAAGATTAGCACTGTCACTCAGGGATATACCAAGGGAAAATCTAAGCATCCTAAATAATCAAAATGTCAAATTACAAAAAGACTTAAGAAGCATAGAGCGTGAGAGAAATGTTCAGTCCTTGGGCTATTTAATTGTCAATGCAGTTGGAGATGACATCCAACATTTTTGAAGTCCGTATAGATGTGTTCTGTGCTCAGAGCTGACACATGTTTGATGTGAGAAATGTGAATCTAAGCGTACATCTGAAATTTTGCAGTGCAGTGACTGGCTGGAATTATCCTCATAGTCTTTTTCCTCTAGTTAAAATTGAATCTTTAAAAACTATTTATTTGTTTGTTTGTTTGTTTGTTTGGTGTGTGTGTGTGTGTGTGTCTGTGTCTGTGTCTGTGCCTGCATGGATGTCTGTACACCACATGTGTGTGCTCGCCGAGGCCGGTAAAGAAGGTGATCCAGTGGAACCGGAGTTACAGGGGGTTGTGAGGTGCCTGAAGTCGTTCTGAACCCTACTGAACCCAGGGTCCTCTGCAAGAATAGCAATTGCGGGCTAGAGAGATGGCTCAGCCGTTTAGAGCACTAACTGCTCTTCCAGAGGACCTGAGTTCAATACCCAGCAACAACCACCTGTAATGAGATCTGGTGCCCTCTTCTGGCCTGCAGGGACACGTGCAGGCAGAACACTGTATAAATAATAAAATAAATCTTAAAAAAAAAAATAGCAATTACTCTTGACTGCTAAGCCAACTCTCCATTCCTAAGAATGGAATCTTTGGTGTGATGTCTTTTTTTTTCTTTCAGTTGATGAAATCATTTGGTTTTTTCATATTTGGGGAAAGACCCTGTAACCAATTTTGAATTCTCAGTTATCATATTTAGAAGTCTCTTATATAACATATGTCATCTTTAATAGAGAACACTCCTGTGGTTTTTCCTTAACTGGTTTACAGAACACCAAGCACTTATTTTATAAAGAGACAATAAATACTTTCCAGAAAGGATAGACTTGAGAAGAAATCCAAAGCTTTAGATAATTTTAAAAATTATTATTGTTATTTGTTTGCATAATAGGCTAAATTTTATAGATTGAATTAAACATTTGTCCATTAAGATGTAGTGTAAGATTACTGTGTAATTGCTCCAATTAGGAATAATTCTTGTTTGTTTGTTTGCTGAGACAGGGTCTTAGGATGTAAACCAGGAGGTTTAGCTTTGGCATTTCTACCTGCACCCGTTATAACAGTAGAGCCTACATGATGGAAATCACTTCCTGGAAGACAAGGCTGCATCTCGAGCAGGAGCAATTATCTCCCAAAAGTCAGTTTACCTGTCAAGCAATAGGAACCATTTGTATGATCTTGCAAAACCAGAATTCATACAAGGATCCTGGAGATAACACCTTGACCAGAACTGCCCAGTTACACACACACACACACACACACACACACACACACACACACACACACACACACACACACACACTGTTTCCAAGACAGAGTTTCTCTTGTGTTAGCCTAGTCGTCCTGAAACTTGCTCTATAGACCAGGCTAGTCTTGAACTCAGAATCCACCTGCCTCTGCCTTCCAACTGCTAAAATTAAAGGCATTCACCACCACACCCAGCTTCATATTTTATCTTTTAAAAGAAAATATTAGACAATGGAAAGATCTTCCATGCCCTGGACTGACAGAAGTAAGATTGTAAAAAATGGCTATACTTCCAAAATTAATCTACAGATCTAATGCAATAGAAACAAAACTCCAATGTAATATTTTGAAGATCTAGAAAAAGCAACCCAAGAATTCATATGGATACACAAAGACCACAAATACTCAAAGCAACCCTCAGGAGTAAAAACACAGTGATGGCATCAGAATACTCTACGTCAAATTATACTACAGAGCTACGGTGATAAAGACAGCCTGGAACTGGCATAAAGACAGCTAGGAGAAAGCAACAGAGTAGAGGACCTGGAAATAATCTGATAAAGCTAAAGCCATCTATCTCTTGACAAAGGAGTCAAAAACAGGAAGTCGGGGAAACAACCTGTTCAACACATGGTGCTGACGAAACTGGATAGCCACCTGCAAAAGAATGAAAGTATATCTTATCTTTTACTTTGTACAAAAGTCAATTAAAACCCTGTCGACGACCTTAATTTAAAACTGGAAATGCTGGAAATGTTAGAGAAAAACATAGAGATGACTTTTCAAGACATTGGGGTAGATAAGAGCTTTCTGAACAGAATTCCAGTAGCATAGGAGTTAGTCCCAAATGTCAACAGATGTACTACAGGAAATGTAAAATGTTTCTGCCCATCAAAGGAAACCATCAGTAGACCAAACTGCTGCTCCCCGAAAGGATGAATGTCTTTACCAACTACACTTCAGACAAGAAGCTAATATGCAGAATTTACAAAGAATGATATACATTAAATACCAAAGAAATAAAACTGCCAATCAATACATAGTCTAAGAAAATTATTGGTGAAATTATTAAGGCCACTCCACATAGTTAAAAGGGATGTTTATTTAGTGGCATAACTTACAAATCAAGGGATAGGTAGGTTGCAGGGTCTGGGAAAGACGCAGTGCAGTCTGGCGGTGTTCTCTGGAGAACTCTGCTAGATCTACCTCCACCGTCCAGGGTCCAGGGACCAAGAGAGGTGGTGCATCCAGATCTCAGGTCTTCAGGGTTCTCTCTTGGCCCTGCCTTGTAGGCATGACAGTTACCGAAATCTCAATGGGGGTTGGAACTTCCAGATCAAAGCTGGAATGACTACCCACTACATCTCCCCCTTTTGTCTAAATAAGAAGGTTCTAACCTAATACAAGTCTACATACAAAGGAATGGTTATCAAATATTGTCCAGGAATAATGAGGGATAATGACCTAGATAAGATGGAACTACAATCAATGTGAACAATATCAAGCAAGAAACACATACTAGCCGGGGGGTGGTGGCGCACGCCTTTAATCCCAGCACTCGGAGGCAGAGGCAGGCGGATCTCTGTGAGTTCGAGGCCAGCCTGGACTACCAAGTGAGTTCCAGGAAAGGTGCAAAGCTACACAGAGAAACCCTGTCTCAAAAAAAAAAAAAAAAAAAAAAAAAGAAAGAAAGAAAGAAAGAAAGAAACACATACTAAAAATCCAGAGAAGTCTAGAGCGTAGGTAAATGGTATGTTACAAAGATCATTCCAAAAGGTGTCCTATCCTAAAGAACCTGAATCTAATACTTAATATGTTCTATCTAAGAATATATATATTAATATAATACATATATATATATATTAAGTTGTAACTATAACTGCTAGTCTTCAATCCCATCAAAGACCTGAGAAGGAATAATGGTACCTGAGAAATGGTAGATGGATGCAAGCAACTTTGGGAATCTTGCAAGAGTAGACCGAGACAGCTGGCAGCCTGGACAGTCACCTAATGTTTTTTAGCATTGTTGGTGCATTCAAAGCTACAGGCCTAGAGTATCTGACAGACCATTTTCAGAAGCAGGAATTCTGAAAGACCATCTTACCCTGTCTTGGCAGAGTACAGTGGTCACTTTCCTTGTGTCTTGTCCAAAAGGACAGCATTATGTACTGTCAGTCGAGGCAAGGGCAGTTCTTTGCCCAGTAGGCCATTTTGTGCCAAGAAGACAAACTTCCAATTGGAAATGTCTTAGAAGCCCAACATTCTTGGGATCAAATTGGTGCAGCCAGGAGCAATTGTGTCTCATCAACAGAATTCTAAGTTATTTAAATGCCATATTCTCTAGGTCTATGAAGTGTTTGAAGATTACCTGTCCATCTGACCTATGTATCTGTAAATCTGGATAACCTAACTAACATAACTATAGAGATGACAAGCATAGGTGACTATAAATCTATAAGTCTTACCGAAATAACCTAAGGACTAAGGCTTCATGTAAACAAGGTAAACAGTCTATAAGCAAATGGTAAAGAATGATGACTTAAAAAAATACACAAGATATTTATAACAGAGGTAGGAATATATAGTGCGATATGCAATATGACAATAATCTTAAATATATATCAATATACAGAATATCCTAAACAGAAGTAAACATACATACAGTATGACAGATATAAATTTACATTTGTATCAATATACAAATATTTCAAATAAGAGTAGAAATATATGTACATTATAACAAATATAGTTCTGTATTTGTATCAAACTCCAGCTACACAAAATAAATTGACAGTTTTCAAAAGGAGAAACAAAAATGGCCTAACTATTCTCAAAATTGTTCAATATTACTGATCATCAGGGAAATGCTAGTTGAAACTACTTTGAGAGATTATTTCACCTTATTATATTTGGCTATCACCAAGAAATCTGACAACAAATGTTAAATAGAGAGAAAGAAGAACCCTAAATTCACTGCTGGTAGGAGAGCAAATTAATACAGCCATTATGAAAATCAGTGTAGAGGCTCCTTTAAAATCAAAAAATAAATCTTGCACAGTGGCATATATCTTTAATCCCAGAACTTGGAAGACAGAGTCAGACAGATCTCTGAATTAGAGGCCAACCTAGTCTATATAGTGAGTTTCAGGATATCTAAGACTTACGGAGAGACACTGTCTCAACAGAAAAAATTAAAATAGAACTACTATATGACCCAATTTTCAACTCCAGGGCATATACCCAGGGAACTCTATATTCTACCATAGAGATATTTGCACATCCATGTTTATTATTGTCTTATTTACAATATCAAGGAAATGGACCAAACTCAATGTCTACCAATGGATAAGTGGATAATGAAAATGTGGTACCTATGCAAATGCGATATTAGTCAGCTACAAAGGAAATTTTTTTTTCAGGAAAATGCATGGTTTTGGAAAGTATGATATTAAAAAAGTCACCCAAACTTGGAAAAAAATGTGTTGTCCCTCATATGTGGTTGCTAGACTATTATATTATATATATATGTAAACATCTGTAAGTGTTGGTAGAGTATAAATATAGAAAAGAGACGAAAAGGAGTAATATTGGATGATGAAGAAAGATGGGATGCACACTAATGGGTACATGAGTCATACAGAGAATGCAGAGCTAATTGTTTCTCTAGTTTCAACTGTCACAATTGTTTTATTTTCTCTTGGGTGGATAACTGCATTAAAATATAGTTGATAAAACCGGCGGTGGTGGCACATACCTTTAATCCAGCATACGGGATGCAGAGCCAGGCGAATCTCTGAGTTCGAGGTCAGCCTGGTCTACAGAGTAAGATCTAGACCAGCACCAAACTACACAGAGAAAACTTGTCTCAAAAAACAAAAACAAAAAATCCATATATATATTTGATAATGAAAGTGCAAAACCTAAGTGAAGCTTCCTGGTTTCAGAACAGCCATTCTAATGTATAGAAGTTAACTAGGATGCCTGGGACTTGGGACTGGTTAAGTGGATACTTCACTCCAGTTGTGTGACATTTTTATTTGTGAGTTCATTACAAAGTGATTTTTAAATTTAATTTTAAAAACTCATGTTACTACCCCACAGAAAAGATCTGAGGCCATCAGACATACGTTTGTTTCCCTGACATGGTCACATTGATGAAATAGCCTCTCTTTTTTGTCTTTCCCCATAGGTCTCCTTGTTTGACAAGCAGGTGAGACAGACAGGCAAACTTTAATTAGTTAGGCTGCTGGATTTGGTTCTTTCCCCTTGAAACTGTAGTAACACTATAAACCAAAAAGAATTTTAGCTTAACTTAACAATTATAATTTAGATGAGTTTTCACTCATAAGCTAATTTGATGACCTATAAATGACATTAAAACCTAAACACATGCAGACAATGCATAAATTTGAATTGTTATACATAAAGATAGATTTTTAAAAATGTATTAAAAGGTGGGCAGTGGCTCCTGTGTTTAATCCCAGCACTTGAGGGTAAGAAGCCGGTGGATCTCTGTGAATTCAAGACCAGGTCTACATAGCAAGTTCCAGAACAGCCAGAGCTATGTAAAGAGACCCTGTCTCAAAATCAAACCCAACAAACAAACAAACAAAATATCAGATTTCATAGCTTTTATTTGGATTTCTCATTTGCCAGTTCTGAACTGTTTATCTGATTTTTTTTTTTACAGTGTTTAGCAGTTATTAACCTCAAATTTGTACGATGGAAAGTATGACTCCATACTAGTAAGACAGAAGACATTCTGACTTTCAAAGACCCTGAAGCCTTACAGGAAGCAGAAAGGGCACCCTGAATCTGGCCACACCTTCTGGTGGCAGCCTATGCAGAGGGCATGGCAGAAGGAAACTTGCCTCTTTTCCTGCTTATCCTCACTCTCACTGGCAAGCACCAGCTGTTGCTGAGGAAGTCCTTCATCAGTATCAGAACCAACTTCTGGACTCCAATGTGTACAAAGACCAGCAGCTCTCCAGGAATGCTCTAGGCATACTGCAACAGGTTGGAGTGCTGAGCCATCCAGTCTCATGACTGAGAACCACTGGATTCTCGGCCTTTCTATGTGAAACAGCCTTGGCCAGTATAGTAAATCTCTCTTTAATATTTTTGTTCATTCCATCAGTTCCAAGAGAATCTTCCCTAATACACCCTACTAAAACCTTAATTTATCATCAGTAAATTAAGAATGTTTCTGAGATGACTGTAGTGGCACACACCTTTAATCCCAGCACTTGGGAGGTAGAGGCAGATGGATCTCTGTGAGTTTGAGGCCAGCCTGGGCTACAGAACAATTCCAGAAGGACAACCAAGGCTATTACACAGATAAACCTTGTCTCGAAAAACCACCATATATGTATATATTCCTAAAAGGCTTGAGAGATGGCTCAGTAGTTAAGAGCCCTTGGTGTTCTCCCAGAGAACCTGGATTCAATTCCCAGCAAGCCTCACCTGATAGCTCACAGCCATCTGGTAACTCCAGTTCCAGAGGATCCAACACCCTCTTCTGGCTTCTGATGGTACTGCATACATGTGGTAAACAGACATACAAGCAGGCAAAACACCAATACACAAAATAAATTAATAAAAATGAATTTATTTAAAATAAATCTATATCAGACTAATAAGTATTTAATATTTATTCAAGTTTTGTATGCATAGTGTATGCCTACTTGTATACCATATGGACATAGGCATTTTTGAGGACAGAAGAGAGTATCATGTCCCTTGAAAGAGGAGTTACACGTGGGTGTGACCAGCATGATATGGGCACCGAGAACTGAACCTGGGTCTTCTGCAAAAACAGCAAGTGGTCTTAGCCACTGAGCCATCTCTCCAGCTCCACCAATATGGATTTTTAAAGTATGCACCTCAGTCCTTTATTTAGCATAAAATATTTTATGTTAATATTTTTCTCCTTTAGAAACTGCTTTGAAAGAATGTTTATCAAAATATTTGTATATCACATTAAACACTGTAACTTAATGAAACTTTTATCTTATGATTTCAATGAATTTCATTTTCTATAAATGTATAGCTTTTAAAGGTTTTATGGAACCTCCTAAATAGCATTTAAATAGGTTTTTCATTTCATTTTATTTTATTTGTTTGTTTATTGGTTTTCCGAAAGCGGGTTTCTCTGTGTAATCTGGGCTGTCCTGGAATTCACTATGTAACCAGGCTGAATTTAGAAGTCAGAGATCATCTACCTTGGCCTCGGAAGCCCTGAGGTTAAAGGCATGTACTAACACCGCTTGGTTAAATAGGTTTTTGAAACCTATTTATTTACCTTTATTTTGTGTGTCTGAGTGTGTGTGTGTGTGTGTGTGTGTGTGTGTGTGTGTGTGTGTGTGTGCTGATGCCCTCAGAGACCAGAAGAAAGCATTGGTCCCCTGAATGCAGTTGCAGATGGCTGCCAGGTGGATGTGAAACCAAATCCAGGTGCTCTGCAAGAGCAGCAAGTGCTCTCAGCTGCTGAACCACCTCCCCACAACCCCATTGTATTAGATTTTTAGAAGTTCAGATGGGACTGGAGAGTTGGTTCGGGTTCAATCCCTAGACCCTCACAGTGGCTTAGAACCTCTCTAGTTCTTGGGGATCTGATGCCTTTTCCTGACCTCTGCAGGCACCAAGCACACAGGTGGTGCACTACATACGTGGACGCAAAACACTGGATGTGTACGTACGTATGTGTGTGTGTGTGTGTGTGTTGTGAGAGAGAGAGAGAGAGAGAAGAGAGAGAGAGAAGAGAGAGAGAGACAGAGAGACAGAGAGACAGAGAGAGACAGAGAGAGAGACAGAGAGAGAGAGACAGAGAGAGACAGAGAGAGGATGACTTGTAGGGTTAATTCTCCCCTAAAGCTTGTGGGTCCTGGTGATTCAATTCTGGTCATTAGGCTCCACATCAAGTGTCTTTAACCAGTAAGCCAGTGGTTCTCAACGTGTGGGTCATGGCCCCCAGGGAGGAAAATGAACCTGTAAAAGAACCATCAAAACACACAGATATTTACATTATGGTTTATAAAAGTAGCAAAATTAGAGTTATGAGGTAACAATGAGAATAATTTTATGGTTGGTGTTCACCATATCATGAGGAACTGTATTAAAGGGTCATACCATTTGGAAGATTGAGAACATTGCACTAAATCCTCTCATCAGCAGCCCCCGGGCAACTTAAGAACAATTAAAGCACATTTACAATATGCACACATGCATATGAATTGTGCATATGAATATGTAATGAATATTTAAAAATTTATTTCATTGTAATAATAAATGAAAATTTTAAGTGGCTATGGGTTTTGTAAGAAAATGAAATAACGATTAAAAGTATACATTCCTGGATCAGGCAATATGTATCTGAAGAATCAGCAATTATGACGATGCCCCCTGAAAAATCCATGTTTTGTTCCATCTGATGCTAAAATGCAACATGGATGAGAATTCAGGATTCTTTTTTGCTCAAGGAAATTTTTTTCAGTTTAAAAGAAAAGTACCTCATGGCAGGGAATGGAGAAGAGAAGGGGGAAAGCACATTCCTTTTACCCGTGGAGGTAGGACACAGGACAGACAAACAGCCACGTGGAGGAGGAGGAGCTTAGAGAAGGAGTAAGAATGTGAGGGAAAGCCTACAGAACAGACACAGAAAGAAAAGGAAAAGGTATTTTTCTTCGTATTTCAGGAAGTGAGCAGACATATGAACGAGTGTGGCTACACCATGTAAGATATTGTGCTAGAGAGAGGAGATTCTGAGAAGGGACAGTGCAGTCCCTTTATTAAAGGCACAATTATTCTGCTCTAGCATGGCTAAAGGCAACTCTGCCTTCTAAGGGGACCACCTGCCCAGGTTGACCCGTTCCAGCTGGAAATTTAGGTCTCTACCCAGAGACTCTGTTCCCTTGACCAGGAGAGTTCTTTTATGAAACAGCCTTTATTGCTATTGTAACATTTCATTCTCTGAAGAGGTAACTGTAAAATCATTGAGGAACCAGATAAGGAGAAGAGCCTTCCAGTACTCTGGCAACTTTGGCCTCTGGCAAGGATAAAGCTGCCAAGAGTACCAAGGGAATTTCTGGCTTTAAGAGAGGCTACAAGATTTCTATCAGCAGTACTTACCAAATTCTAAAATTCACCACTGGCCAGAAGAACAGAAGCTAAGGAACCTGCAAGGTAACATGCAAGCCACACTCACATGTAGATCAGTCCACTGACAGTCAGGGCAACTCAGCACCAATGCTTTAAGATGGATCTTGGCATAAGACCCGCAAATGTCAGCCATTGAGGGGACAGAGACCTAGCTTCACACTGTCACCTTCATCAGTCTCAAAACACTCTTATTTGACTCAGGCCAAACTGGGATTTCTGGTTTTGACACTGAAAAGAATTCTAGAAGTAGCCCATATAACAAGGCTATTTAAATAGGCTTGAGCAGGAGGAGATTGTCATTGCAGTGAAATCACTTGCCTAACACCCTGCGGTCAGTCCCTCCAGCTGAGCCCACCACCATGCCTAATCCTTTAAAAGCCTGAGCAAAAATTACCTCTGTCTCTTTAAGTTGAGTCTTGGCATTGATTTGCAAGGAGCCATGAGCGAACAACTCAAGAACTATGGTGGCTTTTGGCTAGCTGCGATTGGTCCATGGCTCCGTGACCTCACAAGGAACCATTGTGAGAAGGAGAGTGGCCCACCCATGGAAGGCACCTGCTGGGCCTGGATCTTGTCCTTAAGCTGCAGTGAAGCTGTTGGTTGGTTACAGAGGACTTGACTCAAGACTTCGGTCCTGAGAGCTTTATTTTTTATTGTCTGTCTTTGAACTGAACATCTGTGATCACCACTGACCTGAACACAGTGAGTGTGCTTACCAGTGAGTTGGATTTGTGACTAATTTTGACAGGTTATTGTTTTAGATTTTAGTTTGTCCATCTGTTTCACTTGACTTATTAACAACCATTTTCTATTATTATCTATCCATTTATCTTTGACATTTTGTACATTGATTTAGTTCTTTACCTTAGCTTTGTTAGTATATATTAACTGTAAAAGATAGGGAATTTGATTCTGGAGCATACCACCTGCTTTGTTACCTCCTGCAGCCTTTCCCTGTGGTTATAAATTCCCTATCATGGTAAGAGTCTTCTCCTGCCACCATGCCACTCATGAGACAAAACATGCTCTGGGGAATCTTGAGGGACAAGTATTTCAAGGCCTCACAGTGTCATGGACAGGCTATCATCCTTTTGGTGCCCATAAATATGAGTTTAAGGAAAAGCAATTATCATGAGTATAGAGATGAAGAGGTCTGCAGTAGTTGGAGTCATTAGAGAATTTGAGGGGTGTGAGTGAAAAGGGCCTTGATGAAGCCTGTGTGTGCACTCTTCTATCTATTCTTAACTATATGTCTCTAACCCAGGCTAGCCAAAGGTGACTGAGTCTATTATTCTTGTTACTGCTGCTCTTCTCAAAGTCCAAATAGTCCTCATCAAGGTTTGAATGGAAAGAGGTATCACATCATCTCATGTCTCTGCATTCTTGTCAGTAGCAGGGAATGATGTTCAGGAGGTTGTAAAACCCCATGGTGGTGGAACTCAGCAGAAAGAATCGGGTCATTAGAGGAATGGACATGCCAAAACCATATAAGCAGCTGCTTCAGACCCATCTTCCCAATCCCCAGAAAATGGCTTCCCTGTCCTCTGAGAGCCTGAGCCAAAGCAAAACCTGGGTACCACATGTTGCTGCTTCTCAGAGAATTGGTCAGGGCAGTGAGAAAACTAATGTATCCTTGGAGACACAAGGTGAAGAATTTGTGTTTGGTGTGTGTGTGTGTGTGTGTGTGTGTGTGTGTGTGTGTGTGTGTGTGTGAAGAGCTGTGATTGGTTCATTTCCTCCTCTGACATCACAAAGCCCTTGTGAGGAGTTGAAGACTCCGCCATATAAGGCACTGGCTGGGCTGGGGCTTCTCACACTGAAGAGAAGCTGTGGCTGGGTTGGCTGTAGAGTTGTTGACTCAGACGTTGGTTCACGTACACTTTGATATTACTGAGCTCCTAAAACCAGACACTGTTCGTCTGCTTGACGTCCAAACAGTGAGTTTGTTTCCTGGTCTGTTGGTTTTGATTTATATCTCTTAATTGGTTCTTAATTTAATTGGTGCTTTGCAATTCAGTTTTCTTTTTTACAGGCCCCATATTTCTATCCTAAAGCAAGATTCTTTGACATTTTTTAAATTTAATTTTTCTGGTTTTAAAAGTTTTTAGTATAGACAAGCTGTAAAAAAGGAATTTCATCACAATGTGTACATTCCATGTCTACGTGTGCTGTAATCTCCTAAAATCTTGGAAGCACTTACATCCATCAATCCCTATAATTATTTTCCACACTTGCTATGCCCACCCTAACACTGCAAAAAGGACCCAAACCGTGTCATTTATTACAGCATCAGAGTGTCAGGGAGGGCTACTATCCTTTAGATGACCATCTATATGAGTTTAAGATAAAGGAAGTGAATATCTTAAGTGTAGAGAAATGACTGTGGCAGTCAGAATTCTTAGAGAACTTTAGGGTACTAATGCAAAGGACAGACCATAGGTTGATTCTCTAACTAGTCCATAACCCTGTCCCTAACCCAGATCAGCACAGAGTTTCTGAGTCTGCCCACCTTGTTACTATGGCACTTGTTACCGTGTTACTGTGTTGCCTAGTTACTATGTTCTTAAAGTAAAAAATGCCTCCTCAAGGCTTGATAAGATTGGTCTCATACCTTCTCATGTGTCTGAATGCTTGGGCTCTAGCAGGGAGGTCATAATAGCCAGGGCAGTAGAAAACAGCAGGAGGAATTGGGTGACTGGAGAAAGTAGAGACCTGCCAAAGTCATGTACCCAATTGATTCAGACCAATCTTCCAAGTCACCATCTCCTCCAACTGCCCTACCTCCCTGTCCTCTAGCCTGAGAGCAGGGTTACTCTTTGTTAAGTTGCATCTTGTTGGGATTTGCTCACAGCCATAACAAAAGTTATGCAGTCCCTGGAGCTGGAATGAGAAACATCTTTGGGTTAGTCCCTGCTGTCACTGGTCCATTTATGAGAAGTTATGGAGCTGGGCAGTGGTGGCACACGCCTTTAATCCTAGCACTTGGGAGGCAGAGATAGGAGGATCTCTGTGAGTTCAAGGCCAGCCTGCTCTACAAAGAGAGTTCCAGGATAGGCTCCAAAGCTACACAGAGAAACCCTGTCTTGAAAAGCCAAAGAGAGAGAGAGAGAGAGAGAGAGAGAGAGAGAGAGAGAAGAGAGAGAGAGAGAGAAGTTATAGAAATCTGTTCATATAAGACCCTGAAGTGGGGGGCTGGGTTTGTTTTTTTCTTCCCTTCCTTCTTCTTCCTTCCTCCCTCCCTCCCTTCCTTCCTTTCTTTTTCTTTTTCTTTTTTTTTTCCGAGACAGGGTTTCTCTGAGTATTTTTGGTCCCTGTCCTGGATCTCGGTGTGTAGACCAGTCTGGCCTGGACTCACAGAGACCTACCTAGCTCTGCCTCCTGGGTGCTGGGATTAAAGGTGTGGGCCACAAACACCTGGTGGGCTGGGGTTTTCTTGATGCTACAGAGAAACTCTTGCTGGATGGAGAGCAGTTGTACCTCTACATTGAGCCTGATAAACTGGAATCCTAACCTCTTGGACCTTGGCATTGGGAGATTTCTCTGTTTTGGTTGGATTGTGTTCTGTTTCTCTTTTTGGTTCATGCACTCATGCTTTTGCTTGAGGCATGCATTTCTGCTCATGTGTTCATTTTGCTTAACTGTTTGGTTTAATATTTTGCCATGTGTTATGTTCATTTCATTTTCTTATCTTAAACCTTTACTGTGTAAAGTAAGGAATTCCCCTGTAACACTTCTATAGATGCATACAGTGACCTGGGATCATTTTCATCTGCTCTGTTACATTGCAGCTGCCCCTTGTATGTGCCCCCAAAGTCCCATTTCAATTAAGGTTCCACCTACTGATCCGTGGCTCTGGTTAGGCTCACAGTATCTCTGGATCTGGGCTTTTACAGACAATGCTCCTAATGTCTATTTCCACTTCAGAAAATGAAAAAATTTCATTCTTTGTGGCTGAGCATAGGCCCCTTCCGTGACCTACTTACATGCTTGTTGTCGAATACTTTCCCCATTGATTTATCCTAGGATTCCTGCTAAACTCACTGTGAACATGAAACATCAAATCTGTCATTCAATCTGTTGTTGAAACTTTGTGTGAAGTACCAAGGAATCTGATAGCAGATGAAAATAAAAAGTGGATGTTCACAAAGGACATTGGAGTACAGTCAAGCCTCTGTGTGTGTGTGTGTGTGTGTGTTGTGTGTGTGTGTGTGTGTGTGTGTGTGTTTCTGTCGGGGAGGGGAGTTGTTTGGGTGTAGCCTCATGGTAATACTGGCTCTCAAGACTAAATTTTGGAATGATCGATCTTGGGTCTTTGGTGATGCAGCATGAGGAGAATGGTCTCCATTATACTATATGGCCAGTAGGTAAGATCCATCATGCAATCTGTGGGTCCTGGGCTGTCCTTGTTTGCAGAAAGTATATTACTCTTTCCATCTTATCCCTATATTGACCACTTCACATGGTTTGTAACATCCAGAATTGATCATCACACCCAGGATGTAGCAGCAGTAAAGCAGCAGGCAGTAATCATGTTAAATAACATCTTATCAGTGTTGGTGTCTGTTTTATGATTCAAGAAATCTCTTTCCTTCAGGATTATCACCTCTCTAGAGTTAGACTTAATCACATAAACACCCAGGTTGCCCATAGATCCTTCTTGTCTTTCTTATTTCCTGTCTCACATTTCAATAATTTGTATCTTCTCCTGGGGATGCAGGTCAAGGGTTTGTCAGACTTCTTCACCCTTTCAAATCAACAGATCTTTGTTTTGATCTTTGTTTCTTTGGTCTTTGTTTCAACCTCCATGTGACCACTTATTTCAACTCTGGTCTTCCTTATGCTTTCTCCTAACTGCTTTGGGGTTTCAGTTGTTTTTTTATCTTGACTTCTGACTGCCAAGATGCATCATTAGGATATTTGAGGTTATAGTGATTTTTTTTTTTTTTTTGGTTTTTCGAGACAGGGTTTCTCTGTGCAGCTTTGTGCCTTTCCTGGAACTCACTCTGTAGACCAGGCTGGCCTCAAACTCACAGAGACCACCTGCCTCTGCCTCCCAAGTGCTGGGATTAAAGGCGTGTGCCACTACGCCCGGCCCAATGTGATATTTTATTTGTGCTGAAATGTGATTTTATTTGTATGTTAATAAATGAAGTTGCCTGGGAATCAGAGCTAAGGGCAAGCAATATAGCAGAAGTCCAGCGGTGGTGGCACATGCCTCAATCTGATCACATGGCAGGCAGAGTCTCTGCATGTCAAGGACACAGGCAAGCAGTGACCCTAACCTTAATCCCAGTATGAACATAGAGACCTGGAGGTCTGTATAGACAGGCAGTGATGAGGAAATCATGTGGTTGGGTTTAGAGCCAATGAGAAGGTATAACAGAAAGGCAATATAAGACAACACAGGTGAAGGTCCCCTCTCTGAGGGGAAGGATGGCAGTGGCTTAGTAAGCTAAAGGTTTTGCTAGTGGCTCTATCTTTTGGGCTTTTAACTCTGTATTTGGCTTTGTGTTTCTTTTTAAATAAGATCGGTTAGAATTTCATCTACATGAGGTAGCTATGATTTTCCTGATGTAGAAATTGAGAGCCAACACTTGCCTCCTAGACTTGCTTTTGTGTTGTTCTTTTTAGCATCTTGTGTGGTCCCATTCCCACCTGCACGTGAACATGGAGGCAGAATTTCCATGGACCGGTCTCTGTGATTTACCACCAGCATGCAGAGAAATGGGATCCAGGCTGTCATCTCTACCATTGTAGATGCTATGTGTTGCTTAGACCACATGGCTGAAGAAACCCTGGGACTCAGAGGAACAAACAGGCTTAATGATGCCCTGGCAAAAAACACTATGTTCAACAAGAGAAAAAGTGGTGGTACCATCCTTGGTGAAATATGGCATGTTCAAAGACCTATTCGTTCAAGAGTCCTGCAGGTAGCCCCAGCCTCCTCCCACCCTAAGGAGGGGAGGAAGTCAAGCTGCCTTGCCCACACTGGTGGCATGAAGACACAAAGGGCAAGACATGAATGAAGAGAGATATAGCAAGATCTCCTCTAGGTCAGCTCTCCAGATTTATACAAGCTGCTGGATCTCAGCTGGCCTGGGAATTCTGCCCCACGCTTTCAAGGCCGTGCAGGCTGTAACATCAATAAGAATTTTGAGGAGACGAGAGCACGACCTGTTCTGGTGACAGTGACACATCCGAGGACGACCTCTCCTACATGGAGGACATCACTTCTACCTCACCCCACAGGATGACGGTGTGGAGGCTGAGATTGAGGAGACTGGCAACAGCACCATGCTCAGTCACGCATCCCTCAGTGCATTGTTCTTCCTGGAAGATACCCACTGTCAACAGATCCCAGGACCTCAGGATGATGCTGAGGTTACCAATAGCTTCAGCACATCTAGAGACCTGAAGGAAATTGACCTACAGCCCAGTGAGAGAACACATGATGCTGTGGACTCTGTGGATTCTCCCAGAATGAGAACACTGAATATGAAAACAGCAAGGGAATAATCCTTGAGGAGTCACCACCCAGCTTTAGCAAGGACCAGCCCCAGAAGGTAGCCACAGCCTCCAAGAAGAAGCAAAGAAGGGGCTGGAAAGGGGTGAGGAGGCAGATTAGTCACCTGACTTCCAGTTTATTCTGTTGCCTCCTCCCCCAAAGACAGGAGACACAACCCCCACGTAAGGGACAACAAGCCTGGGCAAAGGAGCACATGGACACTGAGGAGGCCCGGTCAGTGACTTTTCTGTGTATGGATCTTTGCTTTTGCAAGGCCCTTTGCACTGATAGGCTGCACCCATTTAGAAGTCATGAACCCTAAGATGCCTGTGACCCTATAAGGAGCTTTCCCACTGTACCCATTTATGTGGAACCTGGGGAAGCTGAGCCTGAAGCAGACAAGCAATGGATGCAACCAGGGGCAGTGGAGGGAAGGGGAAGGGAGTTGGGCTTGGGGAAAGGGGAAACATGTAGCTGGAGTTGGAAGCAAGATGTAAAAGTACCAGTAAGCCACAAGCCATGTGGCAACTTATAGATTAATAGAAATGGGTTAATTTAAGATAAAAGAACTAGATAGCAAAAAGACTGCCATGACCATACAGTTTATAAGTAATACAAGTCTCTGTGTGTTTACTTGGGTCTGAGCAGCTGCAGGAGCTGGGTGGACACAGGAAAACTCCAGCTACAGAAAGAGCTTAAAGAGAAGAATCATGGGCCGGGCGTTGGTGGCGCACGCCTTTAATCCCAGCACTCGGGAGGCAGAGCCAGGCGGATCTCTGTGAGTTCGAGGCCAGCCTGGGCTACCAAGTGAGCTCCAGGAAAGGTGCAAAGCTACACAGAGAAACCCTGTCTCGAAAAACCACAAAAAAAAAAAAAAAAAGAGAAGAATCATGGGAAGCGCTATGGGCAGCAGAGAAGTTCAATGTTGAATTTTGCTGCTGTCAGAGTCACTAACAGAGTCCTTTGCTTGTGTCTCTCTCAAGGGCTGAAGAAGAGGCCTAGGTCCATAGTTCTTAAACCATGGGTCTCAGTTTGGCCTGGTGTGGTCTACAGGCCACAGGAGGGAGCCAGGCAGGCCAGAATTCCACAAAGCTGAGTACCCCAAACTACATTGTTATGTATCAGCCACCTCAAGCAACTCGGACACAAGCGGTCTATCCCTCCTCTCCCTGCAGTGTGAGCTGTTAGCTCTCCAACTTAAGATCATAGTTGTCTCAGCACTATGGGTGGACAGAGAAGTCAGCCACCTGTCCACCCTCTTTGGAAGGGCTAGCCGGTCACCTTCTGCAATCCGCATTCTGGAACCTCGTGTTCCACATGAGTCTTCACCATCTCATCTCCTAACTTGTCAATGGCCAGATGGAAAGAAGTACATGGACTGTGTAAGCCAGGAGGTAAGGAGGCACAGGAAGAGGGGAGGACAGAGAGAGTGTGTGGGACATGTCAAGGAGAAGAAAATTAGTAAGAGAGTGAGGAAGAAAGACCATGAAGCTGAGTGAAGAGGGAAGAGAGTCTGCCATAGGAAATTCCAGTTCCTGTCAGGCAGCTGAGAAGAAGGGATGGGCATGTAGGGTAGGGACAGTGACCTTGGACTGGCATGATCAGGAGCAAACTGCCTGAAGAGGAGAGTTGGGCGGGTAGTGGGATATGCCTTTAATCCCAGCACTCAAAAGGCAGAAGCTGGAGGATCTCTGTGGGTTCAAAGCCACTCTAGACTACATGAGATTGACTCAGTCTAGGAGAGAAAAGAGCCAGGCAGTGGTGAACACACCTTTAGTCCCAGTAGTGGGAAGCATACTCGCTTTAATCCCACGAAGTGATGGCTGGGTGGAGAAAGATATATAAGACTTGAGGAGACAGGAACTAGAGCCCTTTTCAGTCTGAAGAGTCCTAGAGGTAAGACTTAGCAGTGGCTTGTTCTGTTGTCTCTCTGATCTTTCAGCATTTACCCCAATATATGACTCTGGTGGGTTTTTTTTTTTTTTTCCCGAAACAGGGTTTCTTTCTGTAGCTTTGTATTCTTCCTGGATCTCTTTCTGTATCCCAGGCTGGCCTCAAACACACAGAGATCCACCTGCCTCTACCTCCCAAGTGATGAGATTAAAGGCATGAGCCACCACCACCGATTGACTCTGTTTTTTTTATTATTATTATTATTAAAAGACCTTTTAGAAATTTGTGTTACACTGTAGGACATGGGTTCCCAGGAGAAGAGTGAGCCTTCTTGGAGAGTTCAAGCCAAACCCTTACCAGGAGCCCCTTTCTCTCTCTGCTCTAACCAGTCTTGGGCTGCTCTGGTAATATCTGTTCTTTTCTTCACAGCTTTCTTCCACTAAGTTGCCCATCGTGCTGTTCCCCTGTCTCAGAAGTCCAGGAACTGGTGTCATAGCTTTGTCCCAGTGAGTGATTCTTTGACTTTAATTGACTAAAATTACAGGACTTTTCTGTCTACTGGGAAAAGATAAGTAGGGTTTGAGAGGGCTGTGGAACATCACTGTTGGACAAGGCCAGCATCCTTGGATTACTTTGTGTCCAATGTCCACACTCAGGGTCAGAATTAGAAGGAAACATTCATGTCATGGAGCTACAAGATGTCAGCCAGTGGTATTGTGTGCATTCTTGCTGACTGAGGTGTCTTTAGGGTCCTCATAGTCATCATGTAGGTTGTAAACAGCACTCGAGTCAGCAGAGGCTGCCTAGCAGACAGGGACTCCAGGGCTCTTGTCTGAGGGATCATTTAGATCAGTTCTCAACCTTCCCAGAGCTGCAGCCCTTTACTACAATTCCTCATGTTGTGGTGTCCCCAAACACAAAATTATTTTGGTTGCCACTTCATAAGTAATTTTCCTAGTTATGAATCATAATGTAAAAGGGCAAACTCTATGTGACTCTTACATCATTATCTAATTCCTGTCATGGTTATGTAGAATGCAGAGGTGGACAGAGAATTCAGGTTGAGTGCCATGGAAGCAGAGAGCCAGAGACATATGTCTGGCCACCTCTCCTCAAAGCAAAGGCTGTGTAGCCAGGGCCAACGTGAGAGAAACATGTCCCTCACAGATATAGTTACAGACTCCAATAGGGACACAATACAGTAAGCCAGGCTACTTCCTTTCAAAGCCTCAAAGGCACCAAGCCTCATCTGTCCTGGGGTCTTTGCTCAGGAAAGCATGTGAACACTTCTCTGACTCTTTCATCTTAACACAAGTCAAGCAACATTTTTTTTTTTTTTTTTTTTTTTTGCCAAACTTCCTGATACTTCAGGCTGCTCACCATGGCAGGAAATGAATAATAACCTTTGGTCCTTTTAGTTTGCAGGCTATCATAAGTCCTGAAAACTCCGTAATACAGGGAACATATTCAGCCACAAGCTTTTCATGCTTTACCTATGGGCTGCAACAGGGATTGGCCACCACATAGGGTCAATGATCCATTTGCTCTGTGAACTCCATTAGGCTCTGAAGGGATATCATGGGATGAGAATCTAGCCATCCAAGTGCCCTCCTAGTGGCAGGGATGATAACTCACCAAACCAAGTGCTGGGTCTTCCAACATGGGGCCAGGAGCTCAGAACCAGCTACCACATGAAAGCCTTGCATGCCAGTGTGAGCATATAATCCCACCTCTGTGGAGATGGAAGGGAACAGTCCCCTTTTGAGTCTTGTACAGATGGTCTAGACTTATTGACAACCTCCTGCTTCAAGGAGAGTGTCTCAGAAAACAAGGTAACCATGCCACTTGAGACCCCCTCCTACTCACACATGAGTGAACCCATGCAAGTGCTCCAGAACTCGCATATCAACACATACACATGTAGCTAGACACACACTGAACAGATGGGAAGCATGAAGAAAAGGAAGTAGAAAAAGACATCAATGAAGGTTTCATCTGTCATCAATGATTGTTTGTGGTGGTAATCTAATTGTACTGAATTATTATTTTGATTGTATGTTAATAAATAAAGTTGTCGGGGGTCAGAGCTATTAGAGCCATAGCAAGAGTGTGGCGGTGGTGGCACACGCCTTTAATCCCATAGATATCTGTGTGTTCAGGGTCAGAGCTATTAGAGCCATAGCAAGAGTGTGGCGGTGGTGGCACACGCCTTTAATCCCATAAGATCTCTGTGTGTTCAGGGATACAGTCAGCATTGGAGACATATGCCTTTAAGACCTAGGGGGCTGTACATTCAGACAGTGACGAGGCAGTCATGTGTTTGGGTTTACAACCAATGAGAAGGCAGAACAACATACTATAAAAAAACGAACCGACAGGAAGTAGGTCTCTTTTCGCGAAGCTGGGACAGCAGAGGAAGGGTGAGATTTTAGCTCTGAGCTCTGACCTCTCGGCTTTCTCTTTTACATTGTTTCTGTGTTTCTTATTTAATAAGACGGTTGGTTACATCTACATCTGGCGCCCAACGTGACAAGAATCCATTAAAAACTGCTTGGCTTGGCGGCAGGTCCGCTTTCCCGCAAGGGCGGCGGCGGCCGCGCGGCCAGCCGCAGCGGCCTTCTTAGTCTGGGTCTAGTTCTGCTTGACCTCAGGCTGGACTATCGGTGAGCTGCTTGCTTAAATCCTGCTTGCTTAAAGCCGGTGCTACAAACAACTCAGAGTTGCCCTGCCGAACAGGGCCCTGCCTGTAAAGCCAACGCACGTGGTCGGAGCTTAAGGAAGCCAGACCCAAGCCTTGACTCGGCACAAGAGGGAACACGTGGCTGCATTTAAACTTTAGCCAGCTACGCTTTCTTCTCTCTCTCTCTCTCTCTCTCTCTCTCTCTCTCTCTCTCTTCTCTCTTTGGATTTACACCTGGGACACTAGGTTGCTTTGAAAATCCCCTCGGATTTCTACTGTTCTACGCAGATTTGGTAAGTCATAACATATCAGATATTTTAAAGGAAACTATCTAAAAGAGAATTTTTTCCACATTAAAAAACAAATGGGTTTTATGTGTACATTGGAAGAAAATTGGTTTTTGTTCGAAATTTTAGGCAGTCTGGCAATGGAACAACTATATAATATTAGTATTGGTGGAATTATGCACCTTATCACTATAATAATCCACATTTTAATATTTAAAAAGATAGTCAATTTAAGTGCCAGGATAACAGCTTTAGAAGAACTTGTTAAACCTGTAAAAATTCAGACAGAAGAAATTAACAGTGAAGTTGTTTCAAGTCGGGATCATAAGGTTGCAGAAAGAAAGCCTGTTTTCACACAGTCACCCTTAATTTATCCTGTAACCGTACAGCAGATGCCTGATCAAATGGCTACACAAAATAATTGGGCTCCAATTGAAATGTTGGATTTAAAAAGGTTTAAGGAGGCAATAGTATCTTATGGCATGCATTCCCCATATGTAAAGCAAATGTTAAACTCTTGGTCAACATATAATAGGATAGTACCACAGGACTGGCGGGACCTGCACAAGGTGTTCTGGAACCCAGCCAGAGACTTCAATTTCTGACTTGGTTTAAGGAGGAGGCTAAAAACATAGAAAAACAATGGAGGGATAAAGGAATACAAGTTTGCCAGGATCAGCTTATGGGCGAAGGCCAATATGCTTCAGCACAAACACAATGTTTATATGATGTCCAAACCCTAATTTTATGTCGAACGGCAGCCTTGAATGCATGGGACAAAGTTGAGGAACCAGGAAAAAAATCTGAGTCATTTACAAAGGTGAAGCAAGGCCCAAAAGAGTCTTTTACAGATTTTTTACAAAGACTGGCTTCAGCAGTAAAGAGAATGGTCTCGGATTCAGAAGCTAGTAAGGCAATAATTGAATCTTTGGCCTTTGAGAATGCGAATGCAGCATGCAAAAGAATAATCAGGCCATTAAGGGCAAGATCTGCACCTATGGAAGATTGGATTAGAGAAACAATTAATGTTGAAGCTGATGAGCATGATGATACATGGGTAGGAGAAGTAATTTCAAAAGGTTTGAGGAGTGTTAGATGTTTTGGATGTGGAAAGCAAGGACATTTGAAAAGGGACTGTAGACAGGTCATTCCCAGAAACAATGTTTCTTCAAGGAACAATGGCAACAGAAGGCCCCTTCCTTCTGGAGTATGCAGAAGGTGTGGTAAGGGAAAACACTGGACCAACGAATGTAGATCAACAAAGGACAGACAGGGTAATCCTTTGCCTCAGTCTTCGGGAAACTCCCAGAGGGCCTCGCGCAGGCCCCCAGTGCAAATCCAGTTCAAACCTTTCCTGCAGCCATAGAGGAAATGCCTGCTCTGGAGAGCGATTAAATAACCAAATGCCTATTGGAATAAATCATGCTGGTCAGGAATGATGAAACAGAGAGAATAGAAAATTCAGGAGAAAACATAAAAAAATTTTTTGGCAAACTTCTATTAATGAACAAAGACCAAAATTAACGATAAAAATAAATGGTGTTTTGTTGTCTGGTCTGGTAGACACAGGTGCGGACGTTACCATAATTGCACCAGAATTTTGGCATCCAACTTGGCCTCTTCAGGAGGTAAACGTTCAACTGTTAGGAATTGGGACATTATCTCGGGTGAAACAGAGTGCAAGATGGCTCGAATGTATAGGTCCAGAAGGACAGAGAGGAAAATTAAAACCATATGTGGCTAACATAACTATGAACCTGTGGGGTCGAGACTTGTTGCAACAATGGAATACTCAGATTAACATCCCTCCAATCTCAGAAACAAATCATAAACTAGCACATGTTACTCAGAGAAATATTAGAAGATATTGTTCTAATGAGTGGTCACCAGCCATCCATATTATACAAGAACAGGGCACAATAACTGATGATCTTCCAAAGACACCAACAGCTCTACCTTTAAATGGTTAACAGACAAGCCTGTATGGGTCCAGCAATGGCCTTTAACAACAGAGAAACTCCAGGCTTTAGAAGAAGCTGGTAGAGAATCCAAGAATACATCAAAAACAATCATCCATCACGACCAAGTTAGGATTCATCCCAGGGATGCAAGGATGTTCAACATACAGAAATCAGTCAATGTAATACACCATATAAACAAACTGAAAGAAAAAAACCACATGATCATCTCCTAGATGCTGAAAAGCCTTTGACAAAATCCAACCCCTTCATGATAAAGGTCTTAGAAAGAATAGGAATACAAGGAACATTTCTAAACATAATAAAAGCAATTTATAGCAAGCCAACAGCAAACATCAAATTAAATGGAGAGAAACTCAAAGCGATACCACTAAATTCAGGAACAAGACAAGGCTGTCCACTCTCCCCATATTTATTCAATATAGTACTAGAAGTTCTAGCTAGAGCAATAAGACAACAAAGGAGATCAAAGGGATACAAATTGGCAAGGAAGAAGTCAAACTTTCACTATTTGCAGATGATATGATAGTATACATAAGTGACCCCAAAAACTCTACCAGGGAACTCCTACAGCTGATAAACTCCTTCAGTAAAGTGGCAGGATACAAGATCAACTCAAAAAACTCAGTAGCCCTCCTATACACAAATGATAAAAGGCTGAGAAAGAAGTCAGAGAAACATCACCCTTTATAATAGCCACAAATAATATAAAATACCTTGGGATAACACTAACTAAACAAGTGAAAGACCTTTTTGATAAGAACTTTAAATCTCTAAAGAAAGAAATTGAAGAAGATATCAGAAAATGGAAGGATCTCCCATGCTCATGGATAGATAGGATTAACATAGTAAAAATGGCAATCTTACCAAAAGCAATCTACAGATTCAATGCAATCCCCATCAAAATCCCAACACAATTCTTCACAGACTTGGAAAGAAAAATACTCAACTTCATATGGAAAAACAAAAGACCCAGGATAGCTAAAAGAATCCTATACGATAAAGCAACCTTTGGAGGCATCACCATCCCTGACCTCAAACTCTACTATAGAGCTATAGTAATAAAAACAGCTTGGTACTAGTATAAAAACCGACATACAGACCAATGGAATCAAAATGAAGACCCTGACATTAATCCATGCACATATGAACACCTGGTTTTTGACAAAGGAGCCAAAACTATAATTTATCATTACATGGACGATATTTTACTAGCTGACTCAAATGCAGATACTTTAGAAATAATGTTTGAAGAAGTAAAGAAAATTTTGCCTTGCTGGGGATTACAAATTGCTCCTGAAAAGATACAAAGAGGAGATTCTATTAATTATTTAGGATATAAAATAGAGCTACAAAAAATTAGACCCCAAAAGGTGCAAATTCGGAGAGATAGACTACAGACTCTTAATGACTTTCAAAGATTATTTGGAGATATTTCTCATCTACGAACTATTGTTGGGGTAAAAAATGATGAACTGACTAATTTGTTCAAAACCTTAGAAGGTGACAAGGACTTAAATAGTCCAAGAGAATTATCACCTGAAGCTGAGAAAGAATTGGCCTTGGTAGAAAAGAAAGTGCATGAAGGACACGTGGATCGTATTGATCCAAAGCTGGATTGCATTTTGGTTATTTTACCTTCTAGGCGTTCTCCTACTGGAATATTAATGCAGAGGGAAGATATTATATTGGAATGGATATTTTTACCAAATAAACCAAATAAAAAATTAAAAACTTATGTGGAAAAAATCTCTGACTTGATTTACAAAGGAAAATTGAGACTTCGTCAATTAGCAGGCATAGACCCAGCAGAAATTGTCGTACCATTAACTAAGGAGGACATTGAAAAATTATGGACAGAAAGTGAACCTTGGCAAAGAGCTTGCAGTAATTTTTTGGGAGAAATTAACAGCAAATATCCCAAAAGCAATAGAATTGATCTTATAAAGAGAGCTGATGGATCTTGCCTCGAATTGTACGGCAAAAACCCATATCTGGAGTTCGTACATTTTATACAGATGCCAACAAAGAAGGAAAGGCAGGTTACAAATCAGAAAATTTAAGTAAAGTGGTTCAAAGTCCGTATAATTCAGTTCAAAAATCAGAATTGTATGCTATTCTGTTGGTATTAATGGATTTTTCAGAACCTCTCAACATAGTAACTGACTCTCAGTATGCTGAAAGAGTGGTGTTACATATTGAGACTGCAGAATTTATCCCTGATGCTTCAGAATTAACTTCACTATTTATTCAATTACAAGATACAATCAGGAAAAGGAATCATCCTTTATATATAACTCACATTCGATCCCATACTGGTCTGCCAGGCCCTCTAGCACAAGGCAATGATGAGATTGATAAATTATTGATAGGAAATGTGCTGGAGGCCTCAGAATTTCATAAAAAACATCACGTCAATAGTAAAGGTTTAAAAAAGGATTTTTCCATAACCTGGCAACAAGCCAAAGAAATAGTAAAGAAATGTCCTACTTGTTCCTTCTACAATCAAACGCCATTACCAGCAGGATGTAACCCAAAGGGTACTCAGAGAAATGAAATCTGGCAGATGGACGTGTTTCACTTTGCAGAATTTGGAAAATTGAAATATGTACACCACACTATCGATACTTATTCAGGATTTCAATGGGCAACTGCTTTGAGTTCTGAAAAAGCTGATTCTGTAATCACTCATTTGCTAGAAGTTATGGCCATCATGGGTATACCTGCACAAATCAAAACTGACAATGCTCCATCATATGTCTCTGTTAAAATGAAACAGTTTTTTGCTTATTACAATATAAAGCATATTACAGGCATACCACATAATCCTACAGGTCAAGCAGTTATAGAAAGATCAAACAGAACTCTAAAGGATATGCTAAATAAACAGAAATGGGTAACAAAAACCCCCAGAAATAGACTGCATAATGCTCTTCTAACTTTGAATTTTCTGAATGCCAATGAGAAAGGAACAACAGCTGCAGAGAGACATTGGATAATAGAAAAAACTACAGAATTAAATCAGCCTATATACTTTAAGGATGTGCTGACCTCAGAATGGAAACCAGGGTATGTATTACATTGGGGACGAGGTTTTGCTTTTGTTTCTACAGGAGAAGATAAGCTGTGGGTACCATCAAAATTGATAAAGGTTCGATTTGAACAAGAGAGACCTCTTAATTGAGGAGGTGATAGTTCATCAACCAGCATGAACATCCAATTTAAACTAACTTGTACCAGTAACACATGCCTTTTCATTTAATCAGATAATAACTTGCCAAAAGGAAACATCCCCAAAATTAGTCTTGGGGAAAGGTTTTGTTTTTGTTTTAGGAGAATGAAGGTTAAGGAATCTGAAGAACACTGGACAAATGAGACAACTGAAGAAAAGGGACAAATCATCTATCCCAAGAAACAGAATGAAACGGTGTATGGGTATATATTATCTAAAAAATTTTATGTCTTCCTAAATGTTTGTTTCTGCTTTTCTCTAAAGATTTAACACTATTGGTCTAATAGTCCCAGTTCAATTAAAATTTAAAGCTGACTTTGGAGTTGGAGAATGGCTCTCTCCTTCTTTAAACTCAAGCATGTTGTTAAAAGGAAAATGCAAACTCCCTGTATCATGCCAGAATAAGAGCCATCTTCTGCTATGGTACAGGACAAAAGCAAAATTAATTAAGGGACTATTCTATTACTAATCTCAACTCTTTGATTCTATTCTGATTCTTTAAATTTTTCTTAAAGTATAAATTTTATATCAAAATTTACAAGATTAATATATATATACATTTTAAACTTTGTTAAGATATGAATGGTCACATAGAGTACTAACTAATTCTAGAAAAAAGGCTAGCTGCATATATATGTTTTTGTGTTCGAGTCTCTTATCAGTTTTCTGCAGGAAATCACGGCCAGGCCTAACATCAACTGAAGTCTCCAGAAAGAAGATGGGGCTCCACAACAACAAACAATTCCACGTGGACAATAATAATATCATTAAGCTGACAAACATCATCCACAGATCAGCTTTGAACTACAAGGTGCTCAGAGCAATTTTGAGATGACTAGCTGAGATGATCCAGTCTCAAAGACTACTTGAATAAGGACTTGAGATAAACCCTGAACTTTGGCATTATACACAGACTGGATAATGAAGGATATAGTTACCTCTCCTAGAATTTGACAATTAACCTAAAATTTTTCTTTCAGGATAAAGAAAACTTCGCCCATACCCAGCAGGAAGCAATTTTAAGAATACGACGCCCACATTCCCAAAGAGGTGGTGTGGGGCGGGTGGTTTTTTGGTCCTTTTAATGGGTTTTGGGTCTGGGATAATTTTCAGTATTTAGGGGGTTGGTTACAAGTTATTGTCAAGGGTTAGGAAAAAGGCTAAGCAAAGGAGATTAGATTTAAGGTTCTTGTTTAAAAAAAAGAAAAAAGAAAAGAAAAAGACAATTACTAGTTTTAAATACTTTACATTGGATTGGATTGTTTTATATTGTATACAAATTTGAAACTGATATTGTTAGAAAATGCTATATGTATATTTCTAATTGTATTTATACCATCATTTAACAATGTAATGCAAATTTCTGATCCTTGAATGTTATTATTACAACTATTAGGATATAAAGAAATGAAAGTTAGTAGTTAGACATTACATAGAACTTTAGTCATATAGATATGTTTTAAAAATTTGCAGAGAGATGTTTTAGACAGGTCATCTTCAAACCCTTCAGAGATCTACTAAGAAATGCATTTAAAATGTTTCATAAACTTAGAAAATTTTTCTTTTTATGAGACATGTCGTGCTCCTGGCAGTACTAATCTACTTCAGAGAAAATATGGGCATTGAAGAAACTGCATATGGAGTCAACTTTTATTTGGCAAAAGTTAGCCACTGGACAGCAAAGTATCCTCGAATATCAACAGGACAAAATGGACAGACAGATCACGAAACAAAGGGACTACCTGATTCTTGCCAAAACAAGTGTGGTTATGGCTTATCAAAAGGCATTCTTCTGAGGACAGGACAATATGGCCCATCCCTGAAGTGCCTTCACATCCGAAAAGGTACGGTGCCCTTTTTCTTCGAAGGCAGCTTAACAGGCAGAGGGCCGATGGATTCTGTTGTACAATGGAACAGCAGCTGAAAGATCATGCCTCTCAAAGTAGAGTGGCATTCAATAGAGGGATGTGGAGAAGAAGGGGATGCTGAGATGAAGCCATATATACACAGCCAAGAAGAATGGACAGCTGAATTAAAAACTGTCAACAATTTCCAGAATTTAAAATCCTGAATCATGACAGGACACTAGTGGAATTCAGGTGTTTCTGGTACGTGGACTGCTCTCACCCAATGTGAGGTTGAACTGTTGACCTTGTGTACATCCTACTTCACAAATGAGTCTGTCAGATACACTAAGCTTATAGGCTGAAATATGCCCCAACACTGTGGAGAAACCTCAGGTGACTGCCAGCAGCTGGCTGTTTCTTGTCAACTCACAAAATTTTTTGGAAGTTGCTTGCATGCACTTCCTGTTTTTATTTTTTGTTAGTAATTATTCCTTCTTGGGTCTCTGAGGGAGTTGAAGATTAGTTAGTTATGTTGAAGATTAGTTAATTATAGTTGAAAATTAATAAGGATAGAAAGTGCATTAGATACATCTTGGATTACCAAATAGGATAGATAATGGAATTATTTTCTCTGATTGTCAAATACCTGTTTAGGTATTTATTACTTGTATATATTGTATATAGTTATTGTACTTTTGTATATAGTTTTTCTATTGTTAGTTATAACCTTTTGCTTTCTTTTTCTTTTTATTAAATAGAAAAAGGGGAAATGTGTTGTGGTAATCTAATTGTACTGAATTATTATTTTATTGTATGTTAATAAATAAAGTTGTCCGGGGGTCAGAGCTATTAGAGCCATAGCAAAGAGTGTGGCCGGTGGTGGCACAGCCCTTTAATCCCATAGATATCTGTGTGTTCAGGTCAGAGCTATTAGAGCCATAGCAAAGAGTGTGGCGGTGGTGGCACACGCCTTTAATCCCATAAGATCTCTGTGTGTTCAGGGATATAGCCAGCATTGGAGACATATGCCTTTAAGACCTAGGGGCTGTACATTCAGACAGTGATGAGGCAGTCATGTGTTTGGGTTTACAACAATGAGAAGGCAGAACAACATACTATAAAAAAAACGAACCGACAGGAAGTAGGTCTCTTTTCGCGAAGCTGGGACAGCAGGAGAAAGGGTGAGATTTTAGCTCTGAGCTCTGACCTCTCGGCTTTCTCTTTTACATTTTCTGTGTTTCTTATTTATAAGGACGGTTGATACATCAATAATTGTTCTTTTTGTGTGGGATCTATTTTCCCAAACCAGCAATAACTGTGACTTTGTGTCCAACATGCATTCAAGTGAAGGCTCCTGTATAACTGTGGTTTCAATGTATTTTTGTCTCCTCAGATGAGTCTGCTGAAAACCACATGTGTGGCTGGAATCCATGAAGAATAGGAGGGTAAACCCTTGTCAGCTGCCCTCTGTGGGACTGTCACAAATGACAGCTCTTAGCTTGTGGTGGGAGCCTTTCCACAGTGACTCAGTACTGTGACCCTATGGCTCATTTCTGCTTGTTGTGACACATCAGGACTACATATGAAACTGAGCAGTGGTTGCACTCTCCATATTGGAACAAGATTTCCCAGGCCTGATTATGGAAATTTCTTTTACTTTATTAATGCTCACTTGATTTTTTATCCTGACCCATCTCTTCTCCTCGAAAGCAATCAATGATATCCAGTTGCAAGTGAATTGAAATATTGCAGCACAACTCTTCAGTCAACATTTTTCTAGTCCTGTTGTACTCTTCACGGTGGCATGTACTTTCTGGAGTTTATTCCACACCAAAGCTTTTGGCATTGACACTTCTAGCACCTCTTTGGTTAGGCACCTAAGTCTTTACTGTAGCTGATTCTGAAGCCCAGCGACATGGCATGTCAAGTCTTGTTAGCACCAAGGATACACAATGCCTCTGACTGTATTAACATGGGTAGTCCAGCAAGGAGCTAGAAAGGCCTTCTGTGCTTTGGATCACATGGTCACAGGCTTTGTTGTGGAAACAAACAGACATTTTTGTCTGGGAAATGGGAAAATGAAAGGAGACTTCAAGGATATAAAAGTGCCAACCACAGAGGAAAACATTTATAGGTCAATAAAATAGCCAGAGGCCAGAGAAGGTGCCTCAGTTCAGATGTCCCTGCCTCAGCATCCAATTTTCAGCACAGACCTGCCTCAGGAAATTGAGAGATACAAAAACTGTAAGAACAACTAGGGAAAACATGAAAACCCAAAGCAAGCACATTTAGGAGGCAGAGGCAGGTGATCTCTGTGAGTTCAAGATCAGCTTGGTCTTCAATATGAGTTCCATGGATAGCAAGGCCTGTTACACAGAGAAACAAAAAACATTTCTTGAAAAGCCAAAACCAAAACAAAAACAAAACAAAACAAAACAAAAAAACAAAAAAAAGCAAAAATGCCTACCAGACTCTTGTCTGTGCATGCGTGGTAGGCAAGCGTGAGGCCTGACTTCCACCCCCTCCATTTAACAAACAGGTGTTGTGACATGGGCTTCAATCCACACTGGGAAGAGAAGAATCTAGATGAGTCCTGGTCCTCACTGCCAATCCAGCCAGGCTAGCACAATCTCTGAGACCTGAAATAAATGAATGACTCAGTCTCAAAATAAACAAGGTGAATGTGTCTGAAGAACAACCTCTGAGGTGTCCTGTGGCTTCACATGACACACACCAAGAATATATGTTACACAGGAACCAAGTGCATCTGCACACAAGTATTAGAAACATAGACAGGACGCATGTGCACATGCCCACACACACACACACACACCACACACACACACACACACACACACACACAAGAAGAGGAGAGAGGAGAGAAATCATAAAAGAACAATAGAACTTTGTGGACAGATTTTGTCTTCTCAACGGTACATATTTTAATTGCAGATTTTTATTATTTTATGTCCATTGATGTTTTGACATGGATGTTGTCAGGTCCCTGAACTGGAATTACAGATACTTTAATCTGCCATGGGGGTGCTTGGTATTGAACCCTGATACTCTGGACAAGGAATTAGTGCTCTTAACCACTGAGCCATCTCTCTCAACCCTCTCAATATTTTTATTTTGATTGTTTGAGAACAGGGCCTCATTTCAGCCATTTTGCAGCTTGTGTATCTAAATGCCTTGTGTATCTAAACGTGACCTCAAACATCGATGTTCCTTCTGCCTCCACTGCCAAGAGCTGACATATACAGGTATTGGCTTCTCTCTCCATCTGTACAGTGTACACTCTATATCAGATACTGTAGCATGATGGGGCAACACTCAATGACTGAGGTGCATCCTGAACCCATTTTACAAGTGTTATAGAGAAACTGGTGTCAGGTATGTAGAAGGGATTCTGCTCTGGAGTTGGGATCACTGTAGATGCTCTCAATCTTGTGTAGTGAGGGTCTCACATAGTAGACAGATACACCAAGAAAGAAGTCAAAATATGGAGAAATAGTATCACAGGAGGAGAAGTATCAGTGGACATCAATGGTCACCTGCAATTTCCCAAAGCTCAGAGAGACAAGGGACAGAGCTCCCTCTGAGTCTCAGAAGAGACAATTCCTGGTAACAATGAGAAGGCCAGAGTTGTGCTAACTCCACACAGCTAAACCTCTAGCATTTTGATGACAGTTCTCTGACACTGGGCCATGAAATTTCTTAGTGTTCTTCATCTTGGGTCATCATCTTATGGTCAGTGCACAGGCCAAAGCACATCAACACAGATGGACAGGCATCACTTAACCTCTGCCCTGGGGAATAGACTTCCACATTCTGAGGAACATCCAGCTCATAAGAGCGATACAGAGTAACATTCATGGTGAACATTGAGATTAAGAAACTGGAACTAGGGGCCGTGCTGGGGAGATATCTCCATCGGCAAAGCACTTGTCAGAAACAATGAAGACTATGTTCTTGTGGCAGCATCCACACAGTTCTGGCTGCACTAGCACACAGTGGTAAATTCCCACTCTTGTGATTCTCAAGAAGGAGTCTAGGAGAACTGAAGAGCTCCACAATTGATGAGAGACTGTTTCTCAAAAATCAACTTGGAAGGCCAAAGAGAAGAGAATTTTGAGGTTGATTTATGGATTCATGAACAAGTATACACAGGAATGAACACATAGGTCAAACACACACACACACAACACACACACACACACACACACACACACACACACACACCACACCAAATAATGCTGAAAGGATTCAGCAACTGGTCAGGATGGAACCTAGCAGCATGCTAGGTCTAGCAGCCAGCTGAGCATGGAGTCCATGTTCACAATTGTCAACATATGGTTCCTCTGCTTGAGTCAGAATAATTTTTTTCATCTGATTAGAATTTAGAATCCATGTACTATGTAATATCTAGCAAATAATCATAAACATAGACCTGTACACTGTCAACCAGTTCCAGAAGGAACCAGAAACAATCAAATGCATTGCAATTGTAAGTCACATGACCTTCATAAGCCAGGAAATACTCAGCAAACACAAAGCAACAGGTATTGTCTAAGTGGCAACCCAGTATCTCTATCTGGTCTTCTTTCTTACTAAGTCTTTCATGTCCTAGTGGTGGGGTTGCCTGTCCAGCCTACAGTAGGTGAGGCACATGCATTACTGGCTATCATGAAGAATTCTCCTGCATTACCTTCACAATACAAGACATCTTATGTAGACTGTTGATCCAATAACTCCCCTAGCTTCAGCATGGAAAAGAATAATTCTGCATATGGGATATACAGAGTCCTGTGTCATTTTATCCAAGCCAGACACAGGAAGGCTCAAGTACTCCACCCTAGTCCTGTTCTCACAGCACTTAAGAACACTGAGAGGATAGAGCAGGAGTTGTATGACACACCCATTTAAAACAGCCTCCCTACCATGCACAGATTGTTTCCAGGTTAAACAGAGGCTTATGAAACAATGGCATTATAATTGAACATACCCGTACATGCAGGGGCCATATCTCACACAACACATTTAATACTAAACATCCATCCCAAAGTCTACCTGGGGCTGTCCCTGGAGTCCTGAACCTGACTCATTCCTGAAAATGACATCACCTGTCCTGTGGAAACTTACAGCAATCTCCTCATCTATAAATCACAGCATGTCTGAGGGTCATGTTGTCATCTACACAGGCTTTGTGTTCTGCTTCACCCTTATCCTGCTTGTCTCTCTAAACCTCTCACCTACACTGTCGACCGCAGTTTGCCATTAGCATTTTCAGAGGGCTCAAGACACTCCCTCAGAGGAAAGCCTTGATGCTAAGACCAGTATTAGTTATTGTGTGCTCATATGTGTGTGTGTGTGTGTGTGTGTGTGTGTGTGTGTGTGTTTTGAACCAATGGTTTCTGTTTCCTTTGTGTTACTCAGTTTCCCCTTGTGGGGTCCTCTGTTGTTTACTGTGCTTTGATTCCCAACTTGGTTCCACGGGAGACATAGTTTTATTTTTTGATTTTTATTTAGAAATAACTTAATCTTACATCAATGTATTACACACACCTCTTCTTGAACTTCAAATGACAATCATGAGCATTTTCACACATTGTTTTCTAAGCATGTGTCTAAACACAGAAACAGAAAACATATTTCAAGGTACAGAAGTAGACATCTGCATTTAATTCCAGCATATATTTTTTAAAAATATTTCTTATTTGTTGAGATTACCCTATAATTACATCATTTCCCCTTTCTATTTCCCCATTCAAATCTACATATAACCTTAACTTGACCCCTTTCAAATTCATAGCTTCTTTTTTTATTAATTACTATTACATACACAAATGTACATGTAATACATATATATTCCTATATACAACCTGCTCAGTCTGTACATTGTTGCTCCTACGTATATTTCAGGGCTGATCCTTTGGGTTGGATAACCAGTTGGTGTGTATTTGAGGCACATTGTATGACATCTGTCCTTTAAAAATCTTTCACACTTAAATTGCAAAGCAATCGATTCTATATCCTGGAGGAGTTCTCACATCCTCTTGAAAGAATAGACAATCTATGTCTGTTGTATTAATCAAGATTAACTAAAAGACCTGATATGTTCAAATGTTTGGTCCATTATCATCATGGAGGGAAACGTGGCATGCAGGCAGACATGGCACTGGAGAAGGAGCTGGGAGCTCTACCCCTGGATCTTTAGGCAGCAGGAGAGATAGTGAGTCACTAGGCCTGGCTTGAGCTTCAGAGACCACAAAGCTCACCCCTGTGGTGCACTCCCTCCAACAAAGCCACGCCTACTCTAACAAGGCCACAGTTCTTACTCCCTACGAACCTATTGGGACCATTGTTATTCAAACCATCACATTCCACTCCCTGGAGCCCATAGACGTGTGTGTGTGTGTGTGTGTGTGTGTGTGTGTGTGTGTGTGTGTGTGTGTGTGTGTGTGTATATATATATGTACATATATATACATATATATGATATATATGTATATATCATACATATATATACATATACATACATATATATATCAATGCAAAATGCATTCAGTCCAACTTCAAAAGGCCCCATGGTTTATAGCAGTCTCAAACTCATTTAAAAATCCGAAGTTCAAAGTCTCTTCTGAGACTCATGCAATCTCTTAACTATAATCCCCTATAAAATCAAATTTAAAAAGCAGATCACAAACTTCCAACATATAATGGCACCAGATATATATTACCTTTCCAAAAGGGAGTACAGTGAGGAAGCATTGGACCAAAGCAAAACTGAAAAACCATCTGGGCAAAAAACTCCAAACTCTGCATCTCCATGTCTGATGTCAAAACACTCTTCACATCTCCAACTTCTTCCAGCTTTGTTGACTATAACACACTTCTTTCTCATGGGCTGTTTCCACTCCGTGTTAGCAGCTCTCCTCAGCATGTATCCCATGGCTCTGGCATCTCCTTCATTTCTGGGTTCCTCGCGGCAATCTAGGCTTGACCTTCACAGTTTCACAAAGTTTCAGAAATGAGGACTATAATTGATATGAATGTTTCCTTCCTATTCTGTTCTGTATTTCCTCTACCCTCAGTAAGAACCTCAGTAGGTTTTGGCTCCTTCCTGGGGGAGTGACACAAACCTTCATTCCTGATGGGTCTGTGCCCTTTGTCAGTCTTCCTGGGACAGGCAATTGTGGTTTCCTATTGACTTTAATCACAGGACAGGGTAGCATCAAGAGGCACCCTGAAGGATCTCCTGCATTCCAGACATAATCTTTCTTGCCTCCATTGTGGCAAAGCAATCTAATTTCCTTGTGGTAATCTAGATCTACCCCCCCTCCTAACACTGTTATTCTTTTCTTAGCCTGTTGGTTTATGGTCAATAGAAGCCCATAATGGCCAGGGGGAATGCTGAGCTTCCAGTTCACTGGAATGTTTGTTGTGACTCCTGGCAGGAATGCTCCCCAATGGGAGCATATGGTAACAGCACTTCTAGGCAGCAGAACTTAAGGTTGCAGGAACAGGAATTTTCCTGGTGGGTCACTATGGGTGTAATGAGTGGAAATATTTCCTTTTCCATGCTGC
>NW_023504172.1:0-13799 GCF_004664715.2 Peromyscus leucopus
ATCTCAGACCTAATGCAGGATCCTGTTCTACGAATCAGACTGAATCGGGGCAGGGAGACTGTCTCCACCCACCTTATATTCCTGTCTCCACCTCCTGATTATGCTGGGATCAAAGGCATGAGCTTCCTAAGTGCTAGGATCAAAGGCATGAGATCCCACGTGCTGGGATCAAAGGTGTGAGCCACTGCCTCCGGCTCTGATTTTCTTTTAGACTGGTTCAATCTTGTGTAGTCAGAGATACTTGATCTTCCTGCTTCTCTTCCCAACTGCTGGGATTAAAGGTGTGTGTGCCACACTGCCCTGCTGCCTCTATGGTTAACAAGTGGCTAGCTCTGCCCTCTGATCTCCAGGCAAGCTTTGTCAGAGCACAAACAAAATATCATATAACACACTTTTACACACACAATAAAATCAATCTTTTTTTAAAAAAGGAAAAAAGTTAAGACAGTCCTATTCAGACAGATAACTAACTGTTCAAGGACATGGGGAGGAGAGTCGATCCACATATCAAGGGAAGAACTTCAGGAGGGGCAAGCCTTGCCCCACTGTGACCTTAGATTTCTAGCCTTGGGCTTTGAGAAAATTAATTTCTGCTGTTCAAGTCACCAGGTCTGTGATATCTGTTATGACAGTTCAAATAAACAATATAATAACTGCTCTCTCTAATGAGAAGGAAAAGCCAGGTGGTGGTGGTGGTGCAGGCCTTTAATCCCAGCACTAGGAGGCAGAGGCAGAGGCAGGAGGATCTCTGTGAGTTTAAGGCCAGCCTGGTCTACAGAGTGAGTTCCAGGACAGCCAGGGATACACAGAGAAACTCTGTCTCGAAAAAAACCAAAGAAGAGTGGGGAGGAAGGGGAAATGTTACATTGTGTCGCTTATTACACAAGTTAAATTTTGGTCTTCCACTTCCATCTATTTTTAGTCAATATTGAAAAATAAATAACACTTCCCTGTGGCATCCAGCAAGTCATCTCAAGAGGAGAAATAACTTGTATCTTACATCTGTCTCGCCTCCACCTCCTCTAAATGCAGCTGGATGCGTCCAGTGTCTCCCTGAGTGCTGTGACTACTGACAATCCATGAAGAGCTGGAAACTCTTCCACCGAGAGGTGTGCCCACCACACGGCTTCGTAGTTATTTGCCTACTGTTCTATCGATCAAGTGCCATTTGATCTTTTTGGCACATTTTGTTGGATAAAAAATGTAAACATCAAGTCGTTCTTGACGGCAATTTGCTGGGTATGGTGGTGGGTTTCATTATTGAGGGCCTTGTACCCAGGAAAGCACTTGGCTGTAGCATGCATTGCTTCATTTAGCACTACTGCCTCTATTTCTTAGTAATAATTAAAGATTCAATAGATGTCTATTCCCCTAAAATCTCTTGAAACAGCTGATCTCCCCGCCCCCTTTTTTTTTCTTAACTGATTGCTTTCAAACGCACACACGCACTAGGAACCACTTTCAAACTTCAGAAGCTGCAGGGAGGTGGCTTGTCCCCACTGTTGTAAGGAATTTTCCTGCCACACGGGACTCCCCGAGGAGCCCAGAAGATCAATGTTGGCTTCCTTGGAGAGGAACCGAAGCCACAGTCTCGCCACCCATCCCAAAGGGGCCAGCCTCTCCACTGCCTTCCCCTGGTCTTGAGGCAAGTTTCCAAACCCAGGCTGCTGTTCTGGAAGGTGTTCCTAAGAGCACAAAGCCAAGAGGCAAGGCAAGGAGCCTCCTCCCTTTCTATCTGGAATGCTTGGCCTCTGAGGACACCTGCCCAAGCCCTGAGAGCCACCTGACAGAGGAAAAGAAACAGGAATTCTGCAATTAGATCACCTGGCTAACCTACAGCAGGGAGAGGTTCGGAGAGACCCTGAAGGGACACTGAGGAGTATGTAGATCCACAAGAGGCAGAAGAAAAGCACTCGACTAAAGCTCAGGGCAAAAGGTTAAGGGGGTAGATGATTTCTGAGAAGGGGGGGTAGGCGGAGTTTCTCTGTCCCAACTGCCTGCTCCCAGATAACTGGCAGCCGTTTAACCGACTCGGTGATAATATAAATTATAAATGCGTGGCCAATAGCTCAGCCTTGTTACTAATTAGCTCTTACAACTTAACCCATTTCTATTAATCTATGTGCTGCCCCAAGGCTCGTGGCTTTTACTACTATCCCATTTTGTGTGTCCAATGCTCTATCCATCTGGCTGGTGACTCCTCTGACTCTCCTTTCTTCATCCCAGTATCCATAGTCTGGTTTTCCCACTTAACCTCCTGTCCAGCTATAGGTATAGCTTTTTATTAGTGAATGAGAGTGATACTTTTTTTTGTTTGTTTTTTGAGACAGGGTTTCTCCATGGTAACTTTGGAGTCCTGGAACTCACTTTGTATACCAGGCTGGCCTGGAACTCAGAGATCTGTCTGCTTCAGCTTCCCGAGTGCTGGGATTAAAGGCATGCACCACCACTGACCGGCTTATAATATATATCTTAGTGTACAAAGATTGTTCCACAGCAAAGGGGTAAACCAGAGGACATCTGATAAATAGCAAGGACCTTGGCAGAATGTGAAGATGGATAAGAGTGGAAGCAGGGACTAGAGGCAAACTGGATCTGGAGCAGTGGCTGAGGAAGGTGACCAAGAGCATTCTTCAGGTTTCTGCCCCATGCCAGATGTTGGATTCCAGAGCCCTCCCTAAATCCAATGAGAGTTGTCTCAAATAAGGCCATTCCCAGGCACTAGGTTAGAATGCACACATCTGTTTGACCTGTGACTGGCAGAAAAGGAAAGGAAAAGCACTGAGGCTCGGCAAATGTTGCCACTTCAAGAGTCCCTTTGAACCACCCACCTAACCTTTCATGCATCCTCTCCAGCACATCATCTCTCACACCACTGATGAGGCCTGGTGTGTGCTGAACACTGTCCGTGCACCAAGAGCAGACACTCTACCCTTGCCACTCTCCAGCATGGACAGATGAAGCAGAGCAACACATGCGGGTCAAGTGCCAAAGGTCAAGTGCCAAAGGTCACGGGAAAAATTGTGAGGCTGGGGAGGAAAGGAGCTGTGCAAAGATGGAGCCCAGGAAAGTCTTGTCTGAGAGATGACACTGGAGTCAAGACCTGGAGGACGGGGACTCAAAGGATGACAGAAAGTGTATTCTGTGCCTAAGACAGTCGGAGCAAAGAGCCTGCAGGGATGGGCCTGTCAAGTCCAGCAAACAGTCAGAGCCCAGGGCAGGTTTGCCCACCACAAAGGCTGCTTATGAAAAACAGTGGTGAGGCTGGGCATGGTGGCGCACACCTTTGATCCAGCACTTGGAGGCAGAGGCAGGCAGATCTCTGTCAGAGGCCAGACTGGTCTACAGAGTGAGTTCCAAGACAGCCAGGGCTGTTACACAGAGAAACCCTATCTTGAAATATCAAAACCACCAAAAAACAAAACCAACCAAACAACGCCCCCACCCACCCCCCAAAAAAACAGTGGTGGCAGAGGTCATGTGGGATGGAGCCTAAGGGAAGCCTGTGTGGGCATCCAGATGCCCTCTCCCCGATGGTTCTTAGACAACACGTGTTTCTGCCAACACTAATGTATGAACGCCACTAGCCTTGGCATTGTGGATTGTTTTTACGATTTATTTATATGTCTATAATAGTGAGTGACTGCATATATGTACGTGTACCACTGTGTGTGCTTGGTACCCATGGAAATCAGATGAGGGCATCAGATCTCCTGGAAGTGGAGTAACAGGTAGTTGTGAACAGTCTTGTAGGTGCTGGGAATTGAACATGGGTTCTCTGTTAACGGATGAGCCATCAGTGTTGTGGGGTTTTTAATTGGGTTCCAGCGTGTCTGAACCCTCAAGAGGCTCTGCTAACACTGTGTGGTACAAGGCTCCTCCATTTACATGCGCAGACTCTCCAGTGCGGCTAGGGCCCCAGTTTAAAAGACGTTAATAGGTGGATCCAGGGACTTGGGAATTAATTGTCTTCCAAGCATTGGCCCCTTTCTGGTTTCTGTGGGCAGCCCTTTTTCAGATTAGGGTGGATAGGCACCAGGACCAGCTGCAGCATTCTGAGCAAGCTATGCTAGAAGTCAGGAGCAGAGGGAGCAGAGCTGGTCAGCGCCCAGCTGGTGTTTACATCTGGACGGCAGGCAGGCAGGTTAATAGCTAGGAAGTGTGAGAGTGAGGGTGGATAAAGGTTTCGGGAATTCTGCTGGAAGTGGCAGGTGAGACGTGCTCCGTCTTCGTGTTCTCACTGCAAGGAGCCACAGTGGAAAGGAGAGGGTCACATGGGGGTGGGGGAGAAACTTGCCATTATGCAAAGTGGGCTTATTCACTGAAAGAGAAGCACGGAATTCTGGGACAGGGAGAGAGGTGGTCAGGGTTTAAATGCATCCTGTCAGTTTGCTGGTGCGTTCATCCGCCACCTTTAGTGGTGCTCTCCTTGTGTTCCCTTGGCTACCGGAGGGGAGAGCTGGTCCCACTTCTGAAACCTTATGGCCTCCAGCCACTGAAGTGCCTGCCCCCAAATGCCCTTGACCCTTGCTGCCCCATCCAGGCTCTCGGACCCTCTCCATCGGGCCGAGTTCAGGACATATGTGATAGGATGCAGTGCAAAAAGAACTGGCTCCGAGGTTAACCAGAGTGGTTCCCGAGGAGGCCAGCCACGGCGGCGTGCTGCGCGGAGAGAGAGCACAGCTCCTAGGATAGCTAGGAGAGGCCTCCGCAGGAATGGGCGGTGCCTTTGAGGGGCGCGTCTCTCCGGGGCGGAGCTTTTGGGGGAGCAGGCGTGGTCTGGTGGACGAGGCGTGTCCGGGGCGGGGCTCTGCCGCCCTCGGTCGAGCTGCTCTCCAGCACCGGCCCGCAGAGGGCTCCGGAGGGGCGGGGCAGCTCCTCCTCGGTCCGCTGCGAGCCCGCACCTCCCAATTTCCCGGAGCCGAGGAGGGCTCGCGGCGGCTGCTTCGCTGGGCTCCAGGTTGGGCTGCCGGGCTCTGGGCCAGGGCGGGCGGGAGCGGGGCGACGGCTTGCGCGGAGGGCGGCGGCCTGGGCCCGCCGAGCCATGGCGGCCCCGGAGCCGGCGCCGAGGCGAGGCCGGGAGCGCGAGCGGGAGCGGGAGGACGAGAGCGAGGACGAGAGCGACATCCTGGAGGAGAGCCCGTGTGGCCGCTGGCAGAAGCGGCGGGAGCAGGTGGGGCAGCGGTGCGGGTGACGCTGCCGTCCCATAGCCTAAGGCTGGAAGCCACGGGGCCGTGGTGCCCGGGCAGCCTGACGGTCTCCCTGATGCCCTGGTGAGAAACCCCCGTTTCTTGAACACCGGTGTCATCCTGGGACCACCTCCACGTGCCTCTTGGACCCCCCCGCTACCCCTCTGGGGATCGTCCCAGCCTCTAAAACCTGCTTCACATCCTGGTCCCCCTGGACACGACCCCTATCCTCCTAGAGGGTAGATCCCCAGCCTCAGCACCCCCAGCTCTCAACACTGAGCTGGGCAGGCTGGCAGCACATTCATGGTTGGGGGAAGGTTGTGACAGGGACCACGTCCACACCCTGGCTCTATTCGTACCAAGACACACATCTTCCCACCTAGGTGAACCAAGGAACATGCCGGGGATCCAGAGCACCTTTCTGGCCATGGACACGGAGGAGGGGGTAGAAGTGGTGTGGAACGAACTCCACTTCGGGGATAGGAAGGCCTTTTCGGCCCATGAGGTGAGGCCTGTCCATACCCCCCTTTGCTCCATGTCATGATTGCCCCACGACCATCCTCCTTCCCTAGGAGAAGATCCAGACCATGTTTGAGCAGCTGGCGCTGGTGGACCACCCCAACATCGTCAAGCTGCACAAGTATTGGCTGGATGCCTCTGAGGCCCGCGCGAGGTGAGCTAGGGCGGGTGTAGGCGGAGTGAAGCCACAGGCTGGGTGGGGCAGCATGGGACCCACCCGCAACGGCGGAGCCCGCCTGCCGCAGGTCATCTTCATCACAGAATACGTGTCGTCTGGCAGCCTCAAGCAGTTCCTCAAAAAGACCAAGAAGAACCACAAGGCATGAACGCCCGGGTATGGGGAGTGGGCTAGGGACTGAAGGAGTCCCGCAAAAACTTAGGGACAGTAGTGGGGCGGGGGACTCGGAGTGGCCGCGGGACAGGAGCGGGGGAGCGGGCGGGCTCCACAGGCTCAGCAGCCTTTTGGTGCCCCCGACGGAATCGTGCGTCCGCTGCCAGGCCTGGAAGCGCTGGTGTACGCAGATCCTGTCGCACTCAGGTGAGGACCTGGCTTGCCCACGCGCTTGCCCCTGCCCTGCACCTTTCCGGTACCCTCTGACCGGTTCTTCCTGCCTCCCTCCCTCTATGCTTGCAGTTTTTTGCACGCCTGCAGTCCCCCCATCATCCACGGGAACCTGACCAGTGACACCATCTTCATTCAGCACAATGGCCTCATCAAGATCGGCTCCGGTGCTGGCGAGGCGGGCGGGACAGGGGGCCGGTTGGGGAAACCTGCGGGACCCAGGGCAGAGACTGCCCAGTGTGCCAGCCTGCTGACGCCTGCTTTTTCTCTCCGCGTTGGCCATTGCAGTGTGGTACCGCATCTTCTCCAATGGTGCGTGGGGCCTCTGGGGTGTGGGGACCATGGGAGAACTGGTCTGCTCAGCCCCACGCTCTTCCTTAGCACTTCCTGATGATCTACGGAGCCCATCCCGCGCTGAGCGGGAGGAACTTCGGAACCTGCACTTTTCCCACCAGAGTATGGCGGTGAGTCTTAAGGGGCTCTAGGGCACCTGACTGCTGGCACATCCGACTGACCAGCCCTGCCTTGTTCTTCCCATTTCGAAGTCAACGATGGGACTGCAGTGGACATCCTTCTCCTTTGGGATGTGGTGCACTGGAGGTACCTTCCGCTCTCTGCCTAGCCTCTTCTCCTCTGGGCTCCACCCATCTCACCATGTCCAATCTGTCCCTGTACCCAGATGGCTGTACTGGAGATCCAAGCCAATGGGGATACCCGGGTCACAGAAGAGGCTATTGCTCGAGCCAGGCACTCACTGAGTGACCCAACATGCGGGTGAGCAGCTTACCTTGCCCCTCTGGGGCTGGCTGCAGGTGCCTCAGCTTGCCCTTAAAATGCTTTAGGCAGGCTAGAAGGTATAGCTTGCTCAGTCAGTGCATCTGAAGGTCTACCAGCTGCTGCTCTGAGGCCTACCTGGGAAAAAAGGACTTCTGCGAGCTCACAAAGTTCACAAGGTGAATGGAAGTGGAGCGTGTGGGTGTTTGGGCCCAGAGCTTACTGCCTGTCCTCAAGTTTACAGCATCAGATGCTGAGCTGCTAATGGGATGCCTTCTCTTCTGTGCATTCATACAGGAAGGCTCTTGCAGCATCACGGGGAGGGAGGATGTGTGATTGGACCTGAGGGGTCTAGGGTCTTCAGGGACCCCCTCTAGAGCGAGGGTTTTCCACCACCTGCCTTTCCTCTCTACACCTAGGAATTCATCCTCTCCTGCCTGGCCCGGGACCCTGCCGCCGGCCCTCTGCCCACAACCTTCTCTTCCACCGAGTGCTCTTTGAGGTGCACTCGCTGAAGCTGCTGGCAGCTCATTGCTTCATCCAGCACCAGTGTGAGGGGCAGAAGCGCTGGGGTGGGCCAGGAACCTGGGGTGAGAACATAGAAGGGTCTTTGCAGGACCTTGGCTTGGGTCCACCTCCGGAACGTTCTTATGGTTCACAGACCTCATGCCTGAAAATGTGGTAGAAGAAAAGACCAAGGCAATGGACCTCCACGCAGTCTTGGCTGAGATGCCCCAGCCCCATGGACCCCCAATGCAATGGCGGTGAGCAGCGACCACATGAGCCCCGCCCCCCCTTGCTAGCTGCCTGGCTAGCCTTTGGCCTGACTTCCCTATGTCCCTCCCTCCCACCCTATTCTAGGTACTCGGAGGTCTCCTTCTTGGAGCTGGACAAATTCCTAGAGGATGTCAGGTGAGAGCCGGCGTGAGACGAGGACAAGCGCTGTCAGGCCTGAGCCCCCGGTTATCCGCTGGTGTACCTCTAGGAATGGGATCTATCCACTGATGAACTTCGCGGCTGCCCGGCCCCTGGGACTTCCCGTGTGTTAGCCCCGCCCCCGGAGGAGGCCCAGAAGGCCAAAACCCCGACGCCAGAACCCTTTGACTCGGAGACCAGGAAGGTGAGCCCCAGCTCCCGCTGCCCTGTGCTGCCCCTCAGAATTGTCCACAGCCACACAATGGGGGCCTTGCCCTGGCGCCTGTCTTCCCCCACGCCAGTTCTCTTCCAGGCTGCCAGAGACCAAACCAAGCTGACCCCTTGGTGGAAGCCGTAATCACACTGAGACACCCATTTCCCCCCCAGAGGCTTCCGTCTGGCTTTTGCAGCCCTTTTTCCCATCCTGTTGCATGCCCGTCCCAGAGGCTTTGGCCACCTCCATTCCTCATCTGGATCCAGAGCATCACCCTTCCTTCCTTCCTTCCTTCTTCCTTCTTCCTTCCTTCCTTCCTTCCTTCCTTCCTTCCTTCCTTCCTTCCCACAGTGCCCCTAAGTTCAAAGGCCAGTAGCCAAAGTGTCCTGGATCCTGGTTGCCCAGGAAGCCCCAGCCTCCTGGCCTGCTCCTGAGGGCACCTTGCTTTTCTGTACAGTCACATCCTGGATACAGCGGTGTGCGCTCTCTCTCTCTCTCTCTCTCTCTCTCTCTCTCTCTCTCTCTCTCTCTCTCACATACACACACACACACACACACACACACACACACACACACCTCAGTGCTGGTGCAGTGAGATGAGCTTTCTGGACTTCCCTTGGAGAGGTTTACCATTTGGGGGCTCTGCCGGTTCTTCTGGGCTCCTTGGCTAGGCTCCTCAGACATTTGGTGTATGTGCTTGGCTGAGGAGCCAATGGGGCGAAGCTGCCATCTGTGGGATTATGACTGAACGCCTCTAAGCTGTGCACACTGTGGCTCATACAGCTTCCTGCCCTCAGGTGGTCCAGATGCAGTGCAACCTGGAGAGAAGTGAGGACAAGGCCCGGTGGCACGTGAGCAAGGGCCCTGGGCGGGACGAGGGGAGAGAGATGGGGAGGTGTCCACGCTGGCTCCACCCTGACCATGCCATCTCATCCACAGCTCACTCTGCTTTTGGTGCTGGAGGACCGGCTACATAGGCAGCTGACCTATGACCTGCTCCAAGTAGGCTGATGGGGGGACCCGGTGGTTCACTGGGACTCACGCAGGCTCTGGCCGGTGCCACAACTCATTTGTCCTATGTCCTCTCTTCAGCCGACAGTGCCCAGGACCTCGCCGCTGAACTAGTGCACTATGGCTTCTTGCACGAGGTAGGCGGGTATACTGCAGGTCTGGAAGGGTGCAGGGGTGGGCCGAACTGCCCAGTACTCCCATGCCTCCCTACCCATCCACTGCAGGACGACCGGACAAAACTAGCAGCCTTCCTGGAGACCACCTTTCTCAAGTACCGTGGGACACAGGCTTGACCTTCCCAGGCCTGGCAGCCCAGCAGGGATACCAGGGTTCAGGGTTGTCCACTCGGCAAAGAGCCCCATACTGCTCAGAGCTGCCTTCTGCCTGTGTTCCCTGGAGCCAATGAACACAGGCCCTGCTAGTGAAGACACCGCCCCGCCCCACCCGCAGCTTTCTGCAGCAGTCAGGGTCCCTGGGGTGGTGATGGAGCCCCAAGCCTGGATGGGAGTAGAGGATACAGGTCACTTAGGGGAACTATTCCATCTGTTATTGGACAACAACCTAGAAACCTAGGGGAGGAGGCCGAACTCAAAAGTAATAGAGCTCCTTCAGGTGTCAGACACAAATTTGGGCATCAGGCAGACTAGACCTGGTTGGAGAATCAGAGGTTAGGGAGCTTAGAGTTGGACCCATGGCCGGCAAACTCCCCGGCCCCACCCAGACCAGTCCCAATCCCGTGCAGACCTGCCTGAGTCCTCTCTCCGATCTTCCACAAACTTGAGACCAGGACCTGTGTCCTCCCCAAAGTCCTCCAGCAGGGTCTTTCTGGTCTTCATTCCTGAGGGCTCAGAGGTCAGGTGTCCTCTGCACCTCCTCCCTGGGGAAGTTGTGTGGGAGCTCAGAGGCTCCTGGCTCCCTCTTTCTCCCCAACCAACTTATCTCAATCTTACGCATTTCAAAGTTCCTGATAGATACTTCCCTCACAGCCACCCTGATTTCTTGGTTCTTGAACTGCTGTCTTCCAACTTCAAATTTAAAGTCTTAAATGTTTTTAAACGTATGTATAAATTTTATGCCTTCAAGTTCCTTTTTAAACACTTCTTCGTATGTGAAACCAAGAAAGCTCACTACTGTGTTATAAATAGTTCCACATTGCTGCTGTCACACTCATGCCTAAACTGGTGGCTTGGGACAACACAAACACAGTTCTGTACATCAGAAGTTTGATACCGGCTCTCACTAGATTAAAACCTGGGCATCAGTGGCTAAGTTCCTTCCTGGGAGGTGGGGGTGGGGTGGGTGGGTGGGGGGCTCACCTCTGCTCCTTCACGCTATTGGCAGGAATTCATCCCCTGCCGTGGTAAGGCAGAAATTCCTACTTTTTACAGCCGCCAACTAAGAGCCCTTCTCAGCTTCTAGAAGCCACCAACTTTTCTTAATTCTCCTTCCACCTGCAAGACCAGCAGCGTCAGGTTGAAACCTCTCTCATGGACTAGGTGTCTGGTTTCCCACTGCCTGGAAGGTTGGGGCCTTTTGTGAGTAGGTTGAACCACCTAGATAATCTAGAATGCTGTCCCTCTCAGGGCCTGTAGATGGATCACACCTGCAGAGTACCTTTTTCATGGAGACTAGTCATCCTGGTTTTGGTGCTTGGAGAATGGGCGTGGGCACAGGCAGGGTGGGGGCGTGTTGTGTTGCCTACCATATCATCTTAACCAAAACCTAAACCTAAAATAAAGCCAATTTGTCATGGGACACTTAATAAAGCGAATGAACACTTGATTATGCATGGTCTGACATAGTTTATTTGGAAAATCCATTACAGATTGTACAAGTGATTAAACTGAACTTGAAAGCATCAGTGCTGTGCTTTATCTTGTCTCTGTTCAGCTTATCTTTAGAGATAAGATACTGTGTTGCCATGTAGCCTGGCTTGCCTGGAGCTTAGTATCCAGACCGGGCCTCTGCTGGGTTTATAGGTGTGAGCCATCATGCCTTACTGCATATTGTTTTAGAAGTAGAGTTGTTGGGGGGTGGGCAGGGTCAATAGTAAATAATGAATACAGTTGTCTACCCTGATTTTCCACAAATTCCAGTCTCTTAGCCTCAGCCTGGAACTCACGCTGTAGACCAGGCCTGCCTCAAACTCACAGAGATCTGCCTGTATCAGACTCCCCAGTGGTGGCATTAAAGCTGTGTACCACTACGCCAGGCCACAAGCATGCTTTTGGTTCTGTTTCTTGTTTTTTTTTTTTTTTTTTTTATATGTTAGGTGTGCCCACATGGCAACTTGTAGGGCTCATCACCTGCCCACCCTCTGACCCAGCATCATCCAAGTTTGATGGGCATCACAGCTATCTGAATTTTGTAGTGTAGGTCTCCGCAAGGAACAAGGTGTCCTAGGTTGTATTTTGTTTCTTGCACAACTTTTTGTTTTCTCTGAAGTTAATAATTTTCTTTTTTGCTTAGTTTTTAGAAAACATTCATTTTGGTGTGTGTGTGTGTGTGTGTGTGTGTGTGTGTGTGTGTGCAGCCATACCACAGAAGAGGTCAGAGGGCAATCTGTGGGTGCTTGCTTTCTTCCACCATGGGTTCAAGGACTGAACCCCGATTATCAGGCTTGGTGGCAAGCCCCATGCCTGCAAAGCCCCTCACCATCTCTCCTCCTTAGTTTTCTGTATGTGTCTGCCATTAAGTCATCATGGGGGTCCTCTCTCAATATTTAGGACCAAGTACAACTGACCACTATTCCTCTTTACTGGCTCTCCACTGTGAGGGCCTGGTGCCTCGGGCTGCTTGTTCTGCATGGTGGCTCAGTTGCTGGCATGTGTCGTCCTGCACCAGGATTCTACTGCACGCTGTTCTCTTTTCTCTGGGTCCAGTGCATTCCTCTTCCTTTATTTTACCCCCCTCCCCACCCCGAAAAGGAACAGCCTTCAAAGTGCCCCAGAAAAATACATGGGAAATTATGGAATCTTTGCCTGTGTGTCCTTATTCTAATCTTCTACATGACTGAAAATGTACCGAGGTACAAGAAGTTTGCTTAGCTGAAAACCCTTTCTGCTCAGGACGCAGGGTGTCAGGTTACGTACATTCTTCTAGTTCCAGGAATTGCCATGCTTCTGAATTCTGACCTTTGTGTAAGAGCTCTTCTGTCTCTCCTGTCTTTGCCTGCTGTTTTGGAAATTATCAGAAACTCACCATTGGAAGAAGAAGAAGAGGATGGGGAGGAGGGGGAGGAGGAGGGGAAAATGACATTTTAGTAAATTGTTTATGACTTCTCTATTTCCTAGATAAATTATTGAGATGTACATTTGTATTTTCTATTGTTCTACATTTATTTATCATGTGTTTATGTGTATACACTTACATGAGAGGGCTCAAAGGCAGAAGTGATTACTTTTTTTATTTTCTTATTTTTTTGTTTTTAACACATCTCAATTGCAGTTTCCTCTCCCCTCCCTCCAGCCTCCCCAGTCCCCCAGATCCACTGTTCCTGTTTCCCTTCAGAAAAGAGCAGGCTTCTCGGGGATATCTTCCAACACTGCATAACAAGATATAATAAGACTAGGCACAAACCGTCATATCGGGGCTAGGCGAGGCAATCCAGTAAGAAAAAAGGTACCAAGAACAGACAAAAGAGTCAGACACCCCATTCCTATTGCTAGGAGTCCCCCCCCCAAAAAAAAAGCTAACAACCATAACATACATGCAGAGAGAACCTAGCACAGACCTATGCAGGTTCTGTGCGGGCCGCTTCGGTCTCTGTGAGCCCTGATCCGGTCTCTGTGAGCCCTGATTGATCCGGCCTCTGTGAGCCCTGATTGATCCGGTCTCTGTGAGCCCTGATCCGGTCTCTGTGAGCCCTGATTGATTCAGTCTCTGTGAGCCCTGATTGATTCAGTCTCTGTGAGCCCTGATCCGGTCTCTGTGAACCCTGATCTGGTCTCTGTGAGCCCTTAGGAGCCCTGCTTAGTTGATTCTGGGGGCCATGTTCTCCTGGTGTTCTCCACCTCCTCCGGCTCCTACAATTCTTCCCCCTCTTCCTCAGGGGTTTCCCAAGTTCCAGAGGGAGGAACCTGATGGAGATCTCCAACTTGGGCTCTCTCTCTCTCTGCCTAATGTTTGTTTGTCTGTGGGTCTCTGCATCTGCTCCTATCAGCTGCTAAGGGAGACCTCTCTGGTGACACTTGGAACAGGCACTGATCTGGACTTCTGGCTGCCAGGGTGGCCTCTGGCAGAGCAAGGAGACAAGACTTATTTTCAAAAACAACTTTGTGAAATCCTGGGGTTCAGATGTTTTACATGAGTAGGACTCAGGAGGGGGATATTGCCTGTCGGCAACTCTAAGAACCTGGTCCAAGCTGGGCGATGGTTGTACACACCTTTAATCCCAGCACTTGGAAAGCAGAGGCAGGAGGATCTCTGAGTTGGAGGCCAGCCTGGTCTACAGATAAGAGTTCGAGGACAGCCAGGGACACACAGAGAAACCCTGTTTGGAAAAAACAAACAAACAAACAAACAAACAAACAAACAACCTGGTCCAGCTAACACTGAAACACTGGTGTTTACAGGCTGTACCACTCCTTTAGGGATGGATACAGGTCCTTTGGAG
>NW_023504173.1:0-53981 GCF_004664715.2 Peromyscus leucopus
GTGGCACATGCCTTTTATCCCGGCACTCGGTAGGCAGAGGCAGACGGCTTTCTGTGAGTTCGAGGCCAGCCTGGGCTACAGAAAAAGTTCCAGGACAGTCAGGGCATCACAGAGAAACCCTGCCTCGAAAAACCAAAACCAAACAAACAAACATAATAAACAAACAAACAAACAAACACAAACTCGGTTGCTGTTCTTTTCTTTGTACATTTATTGAATTTTCCCAACTCCTGGGCCTGCTTCATTGCATTTTAGCCCTATGGTTGAGTTAGGCTCTTGGCTTTCCATGTAAGGCTTTGCCAGGCAAGATTCTGCCCGGCTGGAGCGGAAGGGAGGCAAACAGGCTAGGAAGGCTTCTGGCTTAGACTTGACAACAGGGCCAGGGAGGCATAGAGTGCACACGTGGGACCCTGAGACTTTGGTTCCCAGTGCACCTGGGGGGTGTCCACCTGCAGCGTTAGGCCACATTCTTCTAGCAAGACCCAGGTGGGAGCCTCCTCATCCCAGCTGTTCCCAAGGAGGCTGAGGGGCAAGGACACAGAGCTCGGCTCCTGCACGGGGTACTCTGCTCCAAGATATGCTCCACCTACCAGCAGAGGAGGGGAGAGGTTGTAGGGGTGGACCTGTAGCCTGAGCCCCAGGGCTCTGCAGCGCATGCCAGTGTCAACCTTCCCGGATGTACCCAGGGCCCCGCCGCATCCCCAGGGCCATGGCCTCTCACCAGCTCCAGCTGCTTCAACAGCATCGTTGTCTCCAGAGCCTCAGCCAGCAGCTTCTGCTGGGTTTCAGTCAATGCTGGGGAGAGAGATTGGGGCTGAGAGAGGGTTCTGGAAATGCCCCAAATGGAACCCAGTCCTTCCTTCCTGTCCCAGGCTGATCTAATCCTCCATGGGCAGCTCACCGGTCAGTGCTCCCAACAGGTAGAAGATGGGCGCAGCAAGTTCCAGGACCAGTTCTCCAGAGGGAAGCACCAGACACTCGAGGATGCTGCCTGCCGGGCCATCCAGAGGTTCCACCTGTCCGCCACGGCACAGGCCCTGCTCCAGCTGAGGCATAGGTGGGGTAAGTGAGGCTGGGCAGGCTTGGGTAGGCCCTGTCCACCCCCAACACCCTCACTCACCGAGGCCTCCAAGGCTTCCATGCTGGGTTGGTTGTCTAAAAGTCTCCTGATGTCCCTTAGTAGTTGTTCTCTTAACTCCGTTTCTAAGTGCCGCAGTTCTGCGGAGCCAGCCTTCACCTCTGCCCGCAGGCCTTGGAAGTCTTCTGTGATCACCTGTTCCTCGTGGATTGCATCTGGAGGGACAGAGGGCAGCACCACCCAATGATGCCTAGGAGGTCTTGGGGAACACGAGGAGGGGTAGATTCAGGGAGCAGAGGAGTCTCAGGGTGGACACGTGGGTACTGACCAGTCGAGAGCTTGAGTGGCACACACATGGACTGTAGTGTGGTAAGCAGGTTAAAGGCATGCCGCTTCTGGCCGTCCTCTTTCCTGTGGCCTGGGCAGGGCATGAGGAGGGTGGAGGGGGAAAAGGCTGAGATGTTCCCTGGATCCTCCCAGCTCTGTCTCTCCTGTCCTGCTGGCAAGGCCAGGGCAGAGGAAAAGCTAAACAGGGCCCAACAACCCCACCCACCGCGCGCGCGCGCGCGTGTGTGTGTGTGTGTGTGTGTGTGTGTGTGTGTGTGTGTGTATGTGTGTGTACGTGCACGTGCACGTGCACGCGCCCACCTCCACTGGAGGCTGACCACCTTCATGCCCTGAGTACGGAGCACCTCATCGATAACAGATATGTGGGACCGGAGGGGCCTTACTTGATGAGGGGAGCTCAAAGGTCTCTTCTTATCATCAGGAATGAGAAGGATATCTGCCAGCGTGAAAAAAGCAAACAGGTCACCAACCCCCTTATCAACAGGGCTCTTGGGACCTCATGAGGGATTGCCCCCTATCACCCACACATCAGCACCTGGCACCCTTGACCACCCTGTCTGGGAGATTATGCAGCCAGGTACCAATTGCATCACCTGGTTAGCCGAAGCATCCCAGACTTCCTGCTTCCTAGCCAGGTAGTCTGGGCTCTAGAGACAGGCCCTTGACCCTGCACTCACCCCATGTAGGGTCAATGAGCAGCTGGGCCACCGGAATGCAAGGATGCTCCCTGCAGGAATGGTCACCATCTTCTTCCGGCTTAGGTGGCCCTTGCTTTCACCCTGAAGGATGGATAGAGGCTCAGGGATGTAGAGCGAATAACTGTGGGTGAGCGCTGGTGACTGGCTTTAGCGGTTGTAGCTCACTGGGCAAGTGAGGCTATGGGTTGCTTCTGCAAGGGTCTTGGAAGAGCCTAGACCAGCTGCTGCATAGGAGGCTGTTGCCTGGCCTCTTAAGATTGGTGTCATGGCTATGTGTTCAAGGCAGGGCCTAGGGCTAGCCACACACCTGCAAGCATGTGACTCCAGGCAGTGCAAACTGGCCTGAGCCCTCCGGTCATGGGTCCGGGTGACCTGCACCTCTTCCTGTGTCTGCAGCACCTCCGTCACCACGAACACATCGTCTCCACGACTCCGAAGCTGTTGCAGGATTTTATGTTCAGGCTGCTGCAGGTGCCTACAGAAAGATTGCTGGGCTTGCCCACCGTAGACTAGCTCCCTTTTTCTACCCCTGATGACAGGTGGGATGGAAAGGCTAGGGAGAGCTGGGCGGTGGTGGCACACGCCTTTAATCCAGCCCTCAGGAGGCAGAGGCAGGCGGATCTCCGTGAGTTCGAGGCCAGCCTGGTCTACAGAGTGAGTTCCAGGAAAGGCACAAAGCTACACAGAGAAACCCTGTCTCGAAACCTCCCCCCCCCACCACCACCAAAGAAAAAAAAGAACCAACAGTGTCTTGGTGGTTGTGGGAGTATGACAGATTCAAACAGAGAGAAGTGGACACATGTACCTGTGGAGAGATTCCATTCTGTACTGTTCATAAACGCTCCCAGTCCACTTCACTCCTTTCCCATAGCAGCTGCGAGCTTAGCCTGATCCTCAAGATACAGCCCTGGCATCCGGGGCTTGCTGGCTCAAGCAACATCCTTCCCAACCTGCCATTGTTCATAGCGCTCCCTTCCTCTGGGACTTCCCTTGCTCAGGGCTGAGAGACACTGCTTCAGAACCTCCTGATGCCCAGCACCCCGCAGACTTCCCAAGAGCCTGGCTGCTCAAGGTCAGAGAGCCCTCCTCCCTGCCCGGGCTCACCTCTCTTGATGCATGACCTCCCAGGTGTTCTGAGCCACACGCAGTATACACACGTTCATGGAGGCACTGCGACTGCCAGACAGGGCAACCGCGCCAGCAATCTTCCCCTGGTCTATGCTTGCCAGCGCCACGCGGCCCTGCATGTTCCCGTCGACGGCGTCAGAGATTTGGAAACGGCCGCAGCATTCGGGTTCTGAGGCAAGACTGACTCTAAGGTTCGATTACACTACCCACTGCCTTGCCTTGCCTCTGTAGCAGTGGGTCCTTTAACGAGCTCCCTCTCTGGAACTGGGGCCAGAGGAACAGAGCCGGCAGAGGAAGTGGGCAGAGCTGATAGAGCCCAGGAGGAGGACAGGCTGGGCTGAGCCCACGCCCTTCTATTCAATCTGGGGGCTCGGGATGGGGATGAGGGGAGCAGGGAGAGAGATACCTGGTTCTGGAGCACTGGGTTCCAGGATGTCTTTGATTGACAGGTTGACACACTTATAGCGGGATTTCCAGAACCATGAGCTCGAGAGTTTCCTGCTCAGAGGGCTGTAGGGTCTGAAGCTGGTGGAGTTCCGAAGACTGTCCACTGGGATGAGGTCTCCTTTGCAGTCCAGCTCTTTGATGGCACTCTTGACCACCTCCTCAAAGGCTGATGGCATGATCCTGAGGGCAGACAGATCGGTCTCTTAGTTGTCTCCAGCACTTGCTAATGCTCTCCCTTCAAAGTGGCCTTGCCTTGCTAGTCCTGACACATTCTGACTGACCACTGCACCAACCAGACCCAGCGTTCACTTTGTGACCCACTTGTCTGTCTCTCCCTGGAGCCATGGGCCCTGGAGAGAGGAGGCAGCCTGTACTAGGTCCTGTACTAGCCACACCGTCAATTCCTGTGTGTAGCCCTTGGCCACTTGTTAAGGTCTGGACATCCTGTTGCCCTCCTTGGCTGAGGACCAAGGCTGGGGAGGGAACACAAGCCCCACTTCTGGATATTTGGCACAGGAACCCACAGCAAAGCCAGAGTTCAGATTTCAGTGGTTTCCTCCAGGGCTCTCTCTTATGCACAGCTCCATGAGACAAGTGTCCTGGATGAACCTTCATGGGTCAGAAGCCAAAACACGCCCAGGACAGACAGACAACCTCTTTAGTGTGGAGAAGCAGCCCTACCCCTAGGAAACTGGGTTCCTGGGCCTGCTGATGGTGGAGAGTGAGCCAGGGAAGGCACTTGGAGAGCAGGGAGGGACTTGTGGGCCAGGGAATCAGCATGAGGTCCAGAAGCTAGAAAGTCAAGCCCAAACCAGGCTGGCCCAGTGTCTGAGCTAGTGGGTGGCCTTCATAGAGGCTACACCCTAGAGGCTAGAGCGTCCTCAAGCTGTCTGGTATAGCAGGGCTTTCTGGGAAAGGCTGCATCCCCCACCCGACAAACAGGCATCTGGCCATAGAGCAGACCAAGCCAGAGGAGGAGAAGCCGGACTCTGGGAGGGCTGAATAGCAGGGTGGCTCACCTCAATCCTCAATCTTCAGATCTTCACCTCGATCTTCAGATCTTCACCTCTACTGAGGTGCCTGGGCCCACCAAGCGAAGCAAGGAAATGCGGGGGACCAGGGTAGGGTCTCTAGTCCGCTCAGCCCGGAGCCACGAACTCTCAGCTGCTAGGAGGTGCCAGGACACAAAAGTGAAACTGTGAAGCTGCAGCCCCGACGCAGCGCACGTCCAAGGAGCCCTCCCTCCCTCCTCCCTCCCGGAACAGCTGAACAGCCGAATAGCTGCAGTCTGGCTGCCCCAGCCCCCTCCTCTTCCTGGAGCTCACCCGGACTGCGGGAATCGCCTCTGTTCTCAGTAACTGGGAGCTTTGGTTTCATCTGGTCCTGGTACCTAAAACTGCCAGCACTTTTTCTTTCTTAAACATCTGGGCAGTAGGAAAGATCTAAATGGATTTGTGCAAATTGTCCAACAAGCACATTCATGAGTTATCAGGAAAATGCAAATCAAAACTAGATTAGCATCAAGGCTGGCGTTCATCCTAAGTAACTAGTAGTAAGGATGTGGAGACACAAACCTGGGGTTGTTCTTGCAGGCAACGGTGGCGGAGCAGCTTTAGAATACATTGGCAGTTTTTCAAACAGGTTGTATGTTTAGTTACAGGCGACCTAGGGATTGGACTTTTAGGTGCATATCCAAAGCAAGAGGTTAGCGAGGAAAGAGGAGGAGGAGGAGGAGGAGGAGGAGGAGGAGGAGAAGTAGCTGCGGGTTTGTGCCTGTCAAAAGTGAAGCGTTTGCCTAAAAAGCAAACAAGAGTTCAAACAGATATGTATACACCAATGTCCATGGTAGCATTTACATTTTCTCTTTAGATTTTTAAATTTTTATTTTATGTGTGTGTTTTGTCTGCATGTATGCACCTGCACCATATGTAGGTGCTGGGAACTGAGCCCCAGTCCTCCAGAAGAGCAGCAAGTGCTCTTAACCACCGAAGCATCTCTCCAGTCCCATGGTAGCATTTTAAAGAGTCAAACAGATAACCTTTAAATAACCTGAATGTCCATCAATTCATACACAGATAAGGAAAAAAAATAGTAATTCTGTACAGTGTTTTGTTCGGTTTTGGACCCTGCATACACTCAGAAAGAAAGTGTTTTCTGACTAAGCTCCTCACCTACCCACAGTGGGGTGCCATGGCAACTGGAAAGAGAAACACACTTCTAGGATACACTTCGGGATGTCGATGAACTGAGAAAACACCGCCATAGGCAAATGAAGCCAAACCAAAACCAAACCAACTAACCAACCAACAAACCTCACTCATTACTGTGCAAGTTATTTTGTATGAAACTCCCAGAATAAGCAAATTCTGTTAGTGGTTGCAAGGTCTAAGGAGGGGACAGGGAGTAATTCTAATGGTTTTGGAGTATTTTTCTGGGGGAGGGGTGAATAATCATCACACACTTTTATTCTATTTTACTTTTTGAGACACGGTCTCTTTATGTAGCTCTGCTGGCCGGGAACTCAGCTATATAGACAGACTGGCTTTGAACTCACAGAGATTCGCCTGCCTCTCCTCCTGAGTACTGGGATTAAAGGTGTGTGCACCGTGCCCACACACTTCTGAATATGGTAGACTCATGGAATCATGCACTTTTTAATAGCTGGAGTATAAGGTAGTATATGAATTGCTTCTCAATAACGGCATTTATTGTAAAAACTCTGGACCCTGGGGGGGGTGTGTGTGTAGAGATGGGTTCAGTGGTTAAGAGCATGTGTGCTCTTGCAGAGGACCTGAGTTTGGTTCCTAGCACTCACATGGTGGCTCACAACCAGAGGATCCATAGAGTCTTCTGGCCCTTCACAGGCGCTGCACAGACAGGGTGCACAGACACTCATGAAGGCAAAACACCCACACACATAAAATAAAATTAAAGACATATTTTTATAAGTTGGAGTTTAGTAGAAGCACTCAGTCTAGCTACAGACTCCTTGAGGCCTAGTGTTCTGGTATCGCGTGCTTTGGAGCTGCTCTAGACACACGGTTCCTTACAACCAACCTCCTCAGGCCTCTCTGAGTTTGTGGGTTGGAACACTGTGGCTTGAGCCCAGGCTTAGTGTAGATAGCTCTTGAAAGTGTCCCCTCTCCAGGCCCGGCCACGGCAGGGACAGGCTACTGTCAGGTCCCTTCATGCCATCCCCAGCTCTTCAGGGGGTTTTATGGGCCAAGTGGTCCAATATTTCATTTCAAGACAGGTTTGTGGACAGAGATATTCTCTACCAGGACCCCAGAAATTAGGAAGCTCATCCATATTTCTGGGATTTGCAGGCCCTCTCTATTGGACTAGAGAGGCTCATACACATGGTATTAGTCTGGTGTGGTCTCTCCATGGTGAAGACTGGGCACCGCCTGGATGGGAGTGTGGCTGGTGCAATTCCTTGTACTATAAAAATAACCTGAAATAAAAAGTTCTGACTTGTTGGCTCCAGACTCTAGGTATTGTTAGCTCCCAACTCTACCTTGTCCCTTCCTGAGGGGGATCAACATCCTGCCTTGGGCAAGGGGGTATAAACCAACCTCTGTTCACTGCATGCAGGCCTTGCAACCTGACCTTGAATCTAACTAGAGGTACCCAGGGCTGAAATGTCATGGCATGGCTTTCTCTCTCTCTCTCTCTCTCTCTCTCTCTCTCTCTCTCTCTCTCTCTCTCTCTCTCTGTGTGTGTGTGTGTGTGTGTGTGTGTGTGTGTCCATATGCACATGCACCACATGCATGCATCCCTGTGTCTGGCCTGGGACTTGTCCTGAAGTCTCTGCAATAAGTATGAATTAGCACCGGGACTAAGTGTTTTTCCTATAGCAGGTTCTAGGGATGAAAAAGAGGTCTCTGCCCCCCTGAAGGTGATTCCTGGTGTCCCTGAAATGTTGCACTGCACAAAACTAGAAGCTTAGATTCAGATAAAAGGGCAACGTTATCTTGTGTTGACAAAATCCCAGAACCAGTTCATCAGGTAGAGGGTGATAGGGCTTTGGGCACACTTTGAGCTCTGACTGAACTCCTTTGCTGATCATGAGTCCATGTCCTTGCTGGTATAGTGGAGGCTCCAAGGAGTGGAGAGCCAAGTATATATGTTGTGTCCTCGTTCACCTCAGCTGTCAGCCTGACACAACCTAGAGCCACCTGAGACAGGGGAACCTCAAATTGACTAGGTTAGATTGGTTGGGCTGTCTGTGGGGCCATTGCTTTGAACGATGATTGATGTGGGAAGGCCCAGCCCTCTGTGGGCGTGTCATCCCTGGGCGTCCTTAGGTGTGCTTGGGCTGTGTCAGAAAGCTATGGGAGTACAGGCTAGGGAGTGAGCCAGGGAACAAGCCAGGAAGCAGCCTTTCTCTATGGTGTCTGCTAAATCGTGCTTGATTCCTATGCTGACTTCCTTCAAAGATGAACTGTAAAATATAAGTCAGACAACGCTTTCCTTCCTGTTGTGAATATTATTTTAAGGTGTGTTCCTTTTTTGTACAACATTTGTTTAAACTCTGTGGAGCTGTGTTCCTGTGCCTGTCTAAATAACTGATTGGTCTAACCAAGAGCTGAAAGGTCAATAGTGAGGCAGGAGAAAGGATAGGTGGGGCTGCAGGCAGAGAGAATCTATAGAAGGAGAAATCCGGAGGAAAAATGACGAAGGAACGAGAGGTGAAGGAGGAGGACATCAGGGGCAGCCACCAGCTACACAGCCAGCACGGAGTAAGTGTGAAATTAAGATTACAGAAGGAAGAAAAGGAAAAAGCCCAGAGGTAGAAGGTAGAAGGGGTAATGTAAAGTTAGAAAGCTGACTAGCAACAAGCCAAGCTCAGGGCAGGCATTCATAATTAAAGAATAAGCCTCCACATGTGATTTATTTGGTAGCTGGGTGGCAGATCCCCAAAAGAGTAAAAACCAACACCACACTCCCTTGGTCGGATGTTTTTATCACAGCAACAGGAAGCAAACTCATATTACTATGTGTATGTTGTATGTATATGTGTTTTTATCTGTGGGTATTATGTGGGTAAGTATGTGTTTCCTTTTTCATGTGCTTGTACATGTAAATTCACGTGTTCATGTTTCTATATGAGCATGTGCAAATGTGTGTATCTGTAAGTACAGATATGTTCGTGTTTATGCGTACACATTTCCTCAGGGCATGTGTTTGGTGTAGTGGGACCTGTGCCAGGCCAGGGGCTGCCCACCGCAGGAAGCAACTCCATTGACATTGCCAGGTCTTCAATCCCCTCTGGTCCTCTTTCCAAGCACTACCAACCCTCATGAGCCCTGCCAGCTTGTTCCTTTTTTCTATCTCTCCAGCTGGGCCACCTCTAACCCAGGACAGTGGGAAGTAGTCTTTGTTTTTGTTCTCTGTGACAGGGCTCTTTTTATATAGACCAGGCTGTCCTCAAACTAGATCCCCTGCCTCTGCTCTCCGAGTGCTGGGATTAAATAAGTGAGCCACCACACCCTGCTGAAGTGCCTTTTGAGGGCAGGCAGACTTTGTCTTGTGTGTTTTTCAACAGGATGTGATGAGCTTGCTTGACTTTTGGTTTATTTTTAGTTTTTAGAAATTTGTATTACATTTGATGTATTTGGTGTGTGTGTGTGTGTTCATTTGTTGTGCACATGCATGTGCATGGACTGCAGGGGGTTTGTTGAGGTTAGAGGACAACGTTCCAGAGCTGGTCATGGGGATCAAACTCAGGTCCTCAGGTTTGGGAATGGGCGTCTTTGTTCACTGAACATCTTGCTGGTCCCTGGTGTATGCTTTCAGAAGACAAGTGTATGAGGAGACAGGACTATCTGAGACATGAAGGCCAGGTAGGTGCCATCCACAGGGAGAGCAAAACAGGAGTGGCTCATTTGTCCTGCCATCTCCAGGCAGTGGTTTGGAGTAGCCACAGTCTGGATGCAGGCACTGTTGGTGTGTATTCTTATTCGCATTTTCAGTTTGTCTTGTTTTGTTTTTTTGAGACAGGATTTCTCTGTGTTGTCTTGGCTGTCTTGGAACTCCCTCTGTAGACCAGGCTGGCCTCAAACTCACAGAAAGCTGCCTGCCTCTGCCCTCCCCGAGTGACTGGAGAATTAAAAGTTGTTCGGCACCACCAATTTAAAACGTGTTCACCACCACCACCTGCCTCACATGTTCAGTTCTTTAATAATAACCCCAAACCCAAAGTTCTGGCCTTGTTGGCCCCGACAGCTGGTCTGAGAGGGCAAGATGTGAATAAACTTCAAAGGAAGGCATTTGTGTATGCAGGGCGAGTCCCCACGCCCTCTCCAGCCCGCTTTCACCGGCTGAGGGCCCCTAGGTCCTCAGGAGGGCTAAGGAGTCTGGAACACATTGCAGCAACCCCCAGACACCCTGTGTGACAGGTTTCCTCCTTCTGACTTGGTTATGGGCTTTGAGAGGTGATGGGGTGCTACCTGGGCAAGATCTGGATAGGTCTTTTGAGTTCAGAGCCAGACAGGTCTTTGGGGTGGAACTGTGACCAGGGCCTAGAAGCCTTGGACCAGGAGGATTCTAGGGAGAGTGGGTCTCAGACGGGTCATCTGGGCGAGGTGAGCCCATATAGGGCTGCGTGAAGAAAAGGAAGCTTACCGCAACAGCTGCAGCCTGCCAGGATTGGCACGGGCCAATAACAGCAATGATCTCGGGACCAAGAAGCCTGGCCGCGGAGCAGGGACGGGTTGTGGAACACAGGAGGCCCAATGACAAGGGGACACAGGACTAGACTAGTGTTCAGCCTCGGGGAGGTGGGTGGGGAGCACCTTCAAGGTGCTGTGACCTGCAGACCTAGGAATGGGAGGTAGGGGTTTCTATTTTGTGCCCAGACTCTTGGTTTAGCTGCCTAGCTGACCCGGAGGGGGCAGCATCACCTTGGCCCCTCCTTCAGTCCCTCAGCAGCCTTTAGCCAGTCTTGGCTGAGGCTAAGCAATATCAGCAATATGATAGGTCCTTTGGGTCCAGAGGGACCGGGTGAGAGTGTCGCTTTTCAGAGTGGTCGGGAAAGGCTGCAGAAGGACCCAGGGTGTTGAGGAGTGCAGGGAAAGGGGCCAGTTGCTGCCCTCTGGAGACAGGCAGCTGGGGGGGAGCGTGAGGGAGTGGGGGGCGTGGGGGGTTGGTTGAAGGAGGTCCCTGTTCCCTCATGTAACCCGGGCCCATCTGTAGGTGCCCATTCCTGGCACATCCTTCCCGTCTTATTTCCTTTTTGCGAAGGTCAGGTTCCAGTACCAGCGGGATGGGTTGAAAGGACATCGTGCCCTGTGTCTGCCACTGGCACGCCCCACATTTCCCGTAGGTCTTTCTGCCACGCACTGCTTTGGAGTAGGCTTGTTTTTCAGGAACTGATAATCCATGAAGCCTGGGACTCAGCAGGTGGAGACTGGAAGGTGAGGCTGAGCAGAAAATTATGGGGACATGGGAAGGAAAGACCCCTTTCTCCTGGAGTCAGATTGAAACCTCTCATCAGTTGAGAAGCAAGATCAATTAACGTGTGCAGTAAAGGCTGCTGGCATAGAGGTAACATTCTCATATACAGATACTTTATGTCTGACTTTGGTTAGGACTCTCTCCTTTCAGTGTTAGCTGATGAGGGGATCCCTGTAGGTGCACACAGGGAAGCAGCGCTAGAAGAAATGAGAGTGAAAACCCCTTGCAGATTGACTTTGTCAACCTGGATCAGACTTCGGGGGAGTCTAATGCCAGGAGTTCATTGTCAGCATATTTAAAACACAACAGGGGGCTGGAGGGATGGCTCAGAGGTTAAGAGCACTGGCTGCTCTTTCAGAGGACCTGGGTTCAACTCCCAGCACCACATGGTGGCTCACAACTATCAGTAATGAGATCTGGTGCCCTCTTCTGGCCTGCAGCATATGTGCAGGCAGAACACTATGTACTTAATATACAAAGTGAAATAAATCTTCAAAGCACAGTTGGCAAAAAGGTTTTCAGGCAACAATCTGTTCAGTTCTAGATGCTCAACAAAGCTTAAGGGGTGACTACATAGAAACTCCTTTACAAAGTACATGTGACCATGAGGGTGGGTTCTATAGCAAAAAGGCCTAGAATCTAGTGTGGTATCTGATCAATAGCATAGAGGTCAGCAGCCACAAAGTACATGAGACATCTCCCTAAGGATGACCTAGGAGGGAAGAATCTGAGATGATCATTTGGAGAATTTGGGTGAGGTCTGCCTCTATATCAAAAGGTGGGTGAAGTCTGACTCTTCAGAGAGCAAAAAGGTCACCAGGTCCTTTACAAATTCCACTCCCAGCCTTCTGGGTGGGAAAACAAGTATTTTATCTTCTTTATTGAGAAGAGGCTCTCTGTATTTAACACTCCTGATTTTCCCAGTGATCTGTGGACATAAAGACTTTTGTGCCCCCAACAAGTCACCTCCTAAGAACCACCTGGTGGGCTTTATTTAGGTTTCTTAGCAACTTTTAAAAAAAAAATTTTAAGACAGGATTTCTCTGTGTAGCCCTGACTGTCCTGGGACTCAATCTGTAGACCAAGCTGGCCTCGAACTCAGAGATCCACCTGCCTCTGCCTCCTGAGTGCTGGCATCAAAGGTATGTGCCGTCACTGCCCTGTTCTTAGCAACTTTTTGAAGAAAATTTCAAACACCACCAAAACCCAATAAGATTATTGTAAAACAGCCAGTCCTGGCTACCCCTTGAGCAACCAGTGCCCTCACTGGAGTGACTTACTTTGAATGAATGTTCTTTGAGACCCCCACACCCATGCTTTCCTCTGAGCATCTCTCTTTCTCTTAATTCTGGTGCTTAAGCCTATATTAAAATATATTTATTATACCTCAGTTCTGTTTCATATTGGCTATTCCTGAAATTCTTTAATGTGTCAACAACATAAATGGATCCATTTGGTCTCAGTTGAGGTCCCTGAAAGTCCAAGGGAACTCTTTAGGTAGCTGAGGGTGACACTGGGGAGCTATACCTCCTGCCTCTGCTCTCACAAAATACTGACAAGTTTACACCATGCACATGTCCCAAAGAGTGTGGTGGTGTGTTCCATTCTATGGCCAAGGATGCCCAATTCAACCTTAATCACACAAATTCTCCAAAGAGGAAAGTGGTTTGTTTGGCAAGAAGTTTATTTTGTTGTTGTTGTTGTTTCTTTACTTTTTGTTTTTTGAGACAGAGTTTCTCTGTGTAGCCTTGACAATCCTGGAACTCACTCTGTAGACCAGGCTGGCCTTGAACTCAGATCCACCTGCCTCTGCCTCCGAAGTCCTGGGATAAAGGCTTGAGCCACCACTGCCCCGGTTGACAAGAAGTTTTAAAGAGAGAAAAGGAGAAATGTGTCTAGGTTGTACAGACCCAGGTTGACTGGTCTTGGAAACCAGGGTGTGACGTCACAGCTGCAGTTGATGGAGGTGTCTCTGCTGTACTACCCAAGTCATAGTGTCTGAATTGTTTCCATTACAAAAATCGACACGCAAAGCACAGGTACATGTAGAGCAAACCATCTCTATCAGGGCTCCTGAGAAAGTCATTGTCCCAGTCACATGGGGCTGAAGCCTTCTTATGTCTAGTTTTCCTGAGTCTGACAAGAGGGAACTCATACCAAAATAAACAAACTTGTGGCCAGTAGTGGCTCTGTGGGTCTGAGAAGCTTTGCAGTAGGGGTTGGTGGGGTGCGGGGTACAGGGGCGCTCTCTCTCTCTCTCTTCTCTTTCAGTCACTTCCTCCTCTCTGCAGGAGATATATAGGCCAACCTGCCAAGGGCCTTTTCCACTACAGTGAGTCATGCTCCTCTGATGGCCCCTGCTTGCTGACACTTGTGGACCTCTGCTTGGCCAGGATGGAGAGCCAAGGAAGAGCCACACCCTGAGAGTGGAACTGAAAAAATCCCCAAACTGAGTGCAGGCTGAATCAGTGGACTAGAGAGCAAACACTCCCCCACCCCAGTTTTTCAAGACAGTGTTTCTTCTTTCTTTCTTTCTTTCTTTCTTTCTTTCTTTCTTTCTTTCTTTCTTTCTTTTCTTTCTTTCTTTCTTTCTTTCTTTCTTTCTTTCTTTTCTTTCTCTTTCTTTTTTTTTTTTTTTTTTTTTTTTTTTTTTTTTTTCGTTTCTCTTTACTTTGCCTTTCTCTCTTTGCCTCCTTCTCTCTCTCTCTGCTATTACTCCCCCCCGCCTCTTCTCTCTCTCTTTGTATTAAGAGATTTTCTATTCATTTACATATCAACCACAGATTCCCCTGTCCTCCCCACTCCCACCTCCCAACCTCCCCACCAACTCACCGCCCATTCCCACCTCCTCCATGATAAGGTCTTCCATAGGGAGTCAGCAGAGCCTGGTACATTCAGTTGAGGCAGGTCCAAGCCCCTCCCCGCTGCACCAAGGCTGCCCAAAGTGTCTCACCATAGGCACTAGGCTCCAAAAAGCCTGCTCATGCACTAAGGACAGGTCCCGATCCCACTGCTGGGCCCACCTAAACAGTTCAAGCTAAACAACTGTTGAGACAGTATTTCTCTGTGTAGCCCTGGCTGTCCCGGACCTTGCTCTGATGAGCAGCTGGCCTCGAACTCACATGGATCTGCCTGCCTCTGCATCCTGAGTGCTGAGATCACATGTGTATGCCACCACTGCCTGACTAAAATTTATGTATATGAGTGTTTTGCCTGTATGTATGTCTGGGCATACATGTGTGCACCTGGTGCCTGAAGACTTGAAGATGGCCTGGAACTGGAATGACAGACAGTTGTGAGCTACCATGTTTTGCTGGGACTCAAACCAAAGTGCTCTGGAAGAGCAGCCAGTGCTCCTAACCACTGAGCCATCATCTCTCCTAGAGTGGACACTTCTGAAGGACAAAGTGTGTGTGTGTGTGTGTGTGTGTTATGTGTGTGTGTGTGTAATATGTATACAATGGATCTAACATTCTGTGCATGTTCTCCAGATAAAAATACTTTTAAAATGATGACACTTTCCCCTTAGATTAGCCCCAGGACACGGAGGCAGTATCTGGGAGGTCTTGGGAGTTAGGGCTGGGAAGGCAGGTGTGCCAGGCCCAGGGCACACCCAGGGTGGCTTGGACCCGATCAGGTGGGCAGATCAGAGGAATCCCTGGCATTAGGAGAGCCAGAAGGGAGCATGGGAGGCGGTGCATGAGAGCAGAGGGATGGAGGGACCAGAGAAAAATGTCCCCTGGGGAAGGAAAGGAAGGAGCCTACGACAGACAGCATGGGCAACAGGGATGTGTGACTCACAGTGGTGTCTGCTGGCTGAAAGACTCTCCAGTCACCACCACGACCTGCATCAGGGCAGCTCTGCAAAGAAGCATGCTTTTTTTTTGTTGTTTTTGTAGAACAGCATGGCATACTAATTCCACAATAATGGATTCCACCGAGAGTGAATAAGACAAAACAACGAAGAATGCAAAAGAATGATCATAAGGATGTTCAATGAAATCAAAGAACACAAAGTCTTGAGTGAATTGAAAAGCAATACAAGGGCTGGAGAGATGGCTCGAAGGTTGAGAGCACTGACTGCTCTTCCAGAGGACCAGGGTTCAATTCCCAGTAACCACATGGCAGCTCACAACTGTCTGTAACTCCAAGGTCTGACACCCTTACACAGACACTCATGTAGGCAAAAACCAATGCACATAAAATAAAAAAATTTATTTAAAAAGCATTACAGATTAAAGGCTAAATGAAACAGGGAAGATGCAATGGATAGGAATGAGGAATTCACCAGTGGTAAGGAATACTGAAAAAGATCTAATCAGAATTTTAGAAATGAAGAGCTCAACAAATCAAGACTCAGTAGAGCGCCTCACAAACAGATCAAGTAGCAGACAATCTCAGGGCCTGAGGAAAAACATTCAGACAGGAATGAAAAAAACAACAAAGTAGGAATAGAACATGGGAGATCTACAGGACATATTACAAGAACAAAGTTATACATCATACACACAAAAGATAAAGAAAACTAAGACACAGAAAATATATACAAGGCAGAGGAGATGGATCAATCAATAAAGTATCTGCCATGTAGGCAAACAGTTGGTATAAGCTGGAACTCAAGAACTGATTTTGGATGCCTAGCAAAGCCAGGTGCAGCAGATGAGAAGCATGCTTTATAGAGAAAAAAAAAAAAAAAACATAGGCAGAGCAGAGTGGCAGTGGTGAACACCTTTCAATCCTAGCATTTGGGAGGCAGAGGCAGGTGGAATTCTATGAGTTCGAGGCTAGCTTGGTCTACATATTGAGTTCCAGGACAGCCAGGGCTATACAGAACAACCCTGTCTTAAAAAAAAAAAAAAAAAAAAAGGCAGAAAAACCTGAGGGAGAGAGCAGGCCATGGGGAGATGGCCACCAAAGTACTGGCTCAGGGTGGGCATAACTAGAGAAGGCATAGCGATCCTGCAAGCCGTGGCTGTGGGAGGGAGCTGAACAGCATCCCATTCAGGTAGTAGGTGCTGGAAGTGGCCTGCATTCTAAGTGCTGGCTTCAGGCATTGGCTCAGCTCTATACCTGATAGGGTTGTTATAAGGTTGAACCTGTTAGGCCCAGGGATGTGGCTCAGTGGTGGTGAGCTTGCCGAGCACAAGGGTTGGCCAATTTGTAAGTGTTTTAAATTAACCTTTTGACCTTTATTTTTATGTGTATGGGTGTTTTGCCTGCGTGTTTTGCCACGCAGTGCCTGTCGAGGCTAGAAGAGGACATCAGATCACTGGGACTGGATTTACAATGAACAGCCGTGTGGGTGCTGGGGATTGAACCTGTGTCCTCTCAACTGCTGAGCTATCTTTACAGCCTCCATATAAATGCTTTTTAAGCTTCATGATGGGAGATTCCAACCCAGTCATTCTGGGATACCTTCCTTCTCTGTTCTGAGTTCTCTTGGAGTCAATCCATCACCATTTACACACACACACATGTATACATCGTGTTAATTTTCTGTAAAGTGCTATAAACATATTTGGAATTCATGAACAATGTTGTGAGATATATATATATATATATGTATATATATTTTGGGGGGTGGGGCGTTTTCAAGACAGTGTTTCCCTGTATAGCTTTGGAACCTACCTTGGAACTCGCTCTGTAGATCAGGCTAGCCTCAAACTCACAGAGATCCACTTGCCTCTGCCTCCCGAGTGTTGGGATTAAAGGCATGCGCCATCACTGCCTAGCGGTGCTTGATATTTTTGATGTTAATCCTTGCATGTGCTTCATTGTTTCCTGTAGCTGGAGGCTTTTCTGTGTCCGCCTGGTCCGTGGCCGCGTGTAAAATAATCACTCAGTGGCTTATATCAATTATAAATGTTTGGTTGATGGCTCAGGCTTATTACTAGCTAGCTCTTACATCTTAAATGAATCCATTTCTATTAATCTATGTATTGCCATGTGGCCATGGTATTACCTGTCTGCTAGCATGTTGCTCCTTGGGTGGCCTTTTTCTCCTGTATCTCTGCTTGAATTTCCCACCTGACTCTATCCTGCTTGCCATAGGCCAAAGCAGTTTTATTCATCAACCAATAAAGCAACACATATTCACAGCATGCAGAAGGACATCCCACATCAGCTTTCTAATATTCAAATATTCAAAAGGAAATCACTGGGCTACAGACATAGCTCCACAGTTAAGAGCACACATTGCTCTTGTAAAGACTCAAGTTTGGTTCCTTTGGTGATATTTTGTTTGTGCTCTAACAAATAAAGCTTGCCTGGAGATCAGAGTGTGGAGCTAGCCACTAGAGGCCATGGAGTAGTGGCACATGCCTTTTAATCCCAGCACTTGGGAGGAGAAAACAGGAAGTGATATGGCTAGGTGGAGAGAGGAAGTGATAAAGCGGATAAAGTCTGAGGATTCCTAGAGTTAAGAAGTCTTTCTAGTGGCTGGCTGCTCTGCTTCTCTGATCTTTTCAGTTTTCACCCTATATCTGACTCTGTTTTTATTATTATTATTATTATTATTAAGACCAATAAGAATTTGTGCTATAGTTCCTAGCATCCATATCTGGTGATTGGAGACCACTTATAACTCCAGATCTATGGTGATCACATGCCTCTGGCCCCCATGAGCATCTTCACTCATGCTCACATGCCCCATCCACATACATACATGCAAATAATCAAAAGAAAATAATTTTTTAAAAGGTGTCTGTGGTCTTGCCCCACATGTGAACTATCCTTTGGAAAAACTACATGCTCTCAAAGTAATCAAAGTAAGTGGATCACACAGTTCTATTGCTCGTTGTCAACACTGGATGTGGATGTTTTATTATTATTTAGTGTGTGTGTGTGTGCTGGTGTGGTGTGTGTGTGTGTGAACAGAGTGCCTGTGAAGCTCAGAGGACAATTTGCTGGAGTCAGTTCTCTCTTCCACTACGTGGGATCCAGTAATTGAACTCAGGTTGGTTGTCAGGCTTTGTCACAAGTGCCTCTACCCACTGAGTCCATCTTCCTGCCCTGGGGAGCGGACTGCTTTTACCTTCAATTTGACAAATGTAAGTGCCAAGACCAGTGTCTGTAAAATAACTCTGACGGTGCCCATCTCAGTGACATTTGCCATCCCTGGACAAATGTACAACCCCTGTCCTCCCAGAAAATGTCCAGGGCTCTGCTGCAGCCTCAGTAGTGGATCCCAGGAGTACAGAATTCATCCAGCACAGAGAAACAATCTTTGCGCCCATCCGTTTTTGCTGCAAAATAAATCAAAACTAAACTTAGCGGCTTTAAAACAACATCCAAGCTCGGTGGTGGCCGCACGCCTTTAATCCCAGCACTCGGGAGGCAGAGCCAGGTGATCTCTGTGAGTTCGAGGCCAGCCTGGACTACCAAGTGAGTCCCAGGAAAGGCGCAAAGCTACACAGAGAAAACCCTGTCTCAAAAAACCAAAAAAAGAAAAGAAAAGAAAAAGAAAAAAAGACTTCAGGCGGAGCTCTGGAGAGACAGCCCAGAGTCAAGAGCACTTGTTGCTCATGCAGGACCCATGTTTGATTCCTAGCACCCACATGGCAGTTCATAAATACCTGTAACTAGAGATCCAGGAGATCCAGTGACCTCTTTCAGCTTCCTTATGAACTGTACAGATGTGGTGCCTAGCCACACATGCAGGCAAAATACTCATACGCATTAAAAAAAAAAATCTTAAAGAAAAGACTGCAGATGGAGGTTTCATTTCACAGAGTTTGGAGTATTTCTTCCCCCTTCTAAGTTTTGCCAAGGTCTAAGTCTCTTTAAGTGTTGAGGTGTGGCAGGGCCAATTCATGGCCACCAGTTATGGTACATAAGTCGCTCATTGGGCTTGTCCCCTTGGCCACTCCCTTGGGTACATCTGGCTGCAAATGACTCGGAAGAACCAGAAACATTCCAAAGTTCAGCTGAGAGTGTGGCAGTGAGGAGGTCTGGAGGCACAGAGACAGGACTGGGTGAAGAAGGAAGCAGGAAGCAAAGATTTTTTTTTTTAAAATTATTTATTATGTATACAGTGTTCTGCCTGCATGTATGTCTGCAGGCCAGAAGAGGGCACCAGACCTCATTACAGATGGTTGTGAGCCACTATGTGGTTGACTGGGAATTGAAACTCAGGATCTCAGGAAGAGCAGCCAGTGCTCTTAACTTCTGAGCCATCTCTCCAGCTCGCAAAGATGGTTTTGATTCAACCTCTCCATAAAGATGTTCTATTCGGGAGTGGCTTCTCACTTTGCTTTCTGAAACCTCCATATGAGCCATCCTTCTGCCTAGACTCCCTAGCCAATGGGTTGTGCTCTAGCCTGTGTGAGCAGATGCTTCATTAGAAGCACAATTCATGTGGCCATTTTTTACTCATATGGATATTTATAGAAACGTATTTGTGTGTATGAGTGCATGTCCGTGCCATGGCATGTGCCTGGAGGTCAGAGGACATCTTTATGGAATTAGTTTTCTCCTTCTACCAGGTGAATTCCAGGGGTTGAACTGAGGTCATCAGGCTTGATGGTAAACACCTGTACCCAGTGAGTCATCTTGCTGGCCCTTTCTATATTTTTAATTTTTTTGCTGAAGATATTTAATTGCTTTGAGAAAAAAAGTTTATATTTTATAACATTCCCCACTCCCTGTACTTTTTAATTGTTGTAGAACTGAATTCCCGTAGTTATCCTGAAGAAATCTCCTTTAATTTTACTTATTGTGCAGGTCTGTGGTAGATGTGTAAGAAGTAAATCTATGAGGTTGCTTATGGCTCATCACAGAGTCACAGATAGCAGGAGGCAATAGGTCCCCTTCTCCTCCCTGCTGGTGGCTGGTGCCTGCTTATCTCAGAACTCTGAGAGTTGGAAAGTTGCAGACAGTCTGCTACGTGACTGAGCCTAGGATCAGAAAAAGGGAGAAACCTCAAACTACAGAATATTCATTAGAGAAGACTTTCCATCCTGAACCAATAGGATTGGAATTTGGGAAAAGGCTATACTAGAGAGTATGAATATTTTACCTATCTGGTGTATCAGAGTCTGGATAAGAAAGGACATGATTTTCTTTCAGTCAGGGCCTTTAAAAACCACAATCTTGAGCAGCAGAGATGGCTCAGCGGTTAAGAGCACTAGCTGCTTTCCCAGAGGGCCAGAGTTCAATTTCCAGCACCCACATGGCAGCTCACAATTTCCTATAACTCCACTCCCAGAGGCTCCAACATTCTTCTGCCTCCCTGGGCACCAGGCATGCATGTGGCACAAATACATAAACAGAGGAAAAAACACCTATACACACAAATAAAATTCAAAAACCAACAAACAACCCTTCACTGTTTTGCAACAAATCAGTTTGCCAGCCATTTTTGCCTTTTCTCTATGCTGACATCCTTTCTATGTAAAAAACTGCTTCCCTTTAAATTATTAGAGTGAGGTCCTTTACACACACACACACACACACACACACACACACCACACACACACACACACACCAAATGGCCTATCTGATCTTCTTCTTCCTTCTTGTCTTTTCTTTTTTTGAGAACCTCTCATTCTGTAGCCCTGATTAGCCTAAAATTCTCTATGTAGAATAATGCTAGCCCAGAACTCACAGAGGTCCACCTGCCTCAGCCTCCAGAGTGCTGGATTAAAGGCAGGAGCTACTTGCCTTACTTTTCTATTATTATGATAAAACACCGTGGTCAAGACTGAAGGATCGTTATCAGCTCAGGACCCCCATGACCAAGTTCTCAGCACAAAGGAGATTTATTTGTTCCAGAGAGACAAAGGGCAGGGAAGAAGAGACAAAGACAGGAGACAGAGGATGAGGGAGAAGGGAAGGGAACAAGGGAGAAGGGAAGGGATATCTGTCCCAGAAGTGGGGATAAAGGACAGCCTCTGGATAGAAGAGACAGACATGGCACCAAGACAAATGGGGCTTTATAAAGGTAAAATGGGAAACCCTATCTTAGGATGAGGTGTTTAATTTTAATTAGGCATGTTAATTAGGTGAGCCAAAAGGGGCTTTTGATTGCTGGACTTCAATACTTGGATAGCTGGATCTCAGTAGTCAGCTTCCGGGGGAGGTAGTGACCAAATAAGAGACTAGGCCTTGGTAGCTAGCTTTAGGAATGTAATCTAATGGTTTTTAGAAAGACAGAGGGGATGGAGGAGAAGGCAAGGCTTGCCAGAACCATGTTTGCCATGCTTGGGCTGGCTAGAGTCCCTTCAAAGGCAACTTATAATAATAGGGACACATTTAATTTGCCTTATGGTTTCGGAGAGGTAGCATCCATGATTGCAAAGAACAGCCAGGGCTCACATCTTGATCTACAGCCATGAGGCTGAGTGAACACTAGGAATCCTGAGTCTTTTGAAACTTCCAAGCTGGCCCCTATGACACACCTTCTCCAAGAACATACCCCCCCCCCACCCCAGTCCTACCCTAACAGTTCTACCAACTAGGGACCAAGTATTCAAATCTATGAGCCTAGGGGGGCCATTTTCATTCAAACCACCACACCACCTGTCCTAGTTAGGGTTACTATTGCTGTGATGAAACACCATGACCAAAAGCATGTTGGGGAGGAAAGGGTTTATTTGGCTTATACTTTCTCATTACAGTCTATCATTGAAGGAAGTCAGGACAGGAACTCAAATAGGGCAGGAACAGATGCAGAGACTATGGAGGAGTGCTGCTTACTGGCTTGCTTCCTCTGGCTTTAGGCTTTCTTTCTTTTTATTTATTCTATGTGTCGTTTACATCATTAATTTATCCCATTTATCTTTTCTTTTCTTTCTTTCTTTTTTTTTAAAGATTTATTTATTTATTATGTATCCAGTGTTCTGTCTGCACATATTCCTGCATGCCAGAAGAGGGCACCAGATCTCATTACAGATGGTTGTGAGTCACCATGTGGTTGCTGGGAATTGAACTCTGGCTAGAGAGATGGCTCAGAGGTTAAGAGCAGTGCTTGTTCTTCCATTTATCTTTTCTTGCACGTGTTCACTGCAAAGAGTCACTGGTCTGGTTCAGAGCCTCAGGTTTCTACTACACTATCGATGCCAGGCCCTCACTAGGGCTCCTCCTGGAATCCTGTTGTTGCCCTCAGCAGGCTTTCTTATAGAACTCAAGGCCGCCTGCCCGAGGATGGCACCATCTACAATGGGCTGGTCCCTCCTCCATCAATCACTAATTAAGAAAATGCCCTACAGGTTTGCCTAGAACCTGATCTTAAGGAGGCGTTTTCTTAATTGACATTCCTTCCTTTCAGATGATTTTAGCTTGTGTCAGGCTGACATGAAACTATCCAGCATACCACTATCCATATTTAATCTACTTTCTCATTTTTTCCCTTGCTTTCTGGCTGGAAATGTAGTTTAGTTGGTTGAGCACTTGTCTAGGGTAACAAAGCCCTGGGTTCAATCTTTAGCACCCTACACAACTTGGCTTGGTGGCACATGCCTATTGAATTGCTTGGGAAGTGGAGGCAGGAGGAGAGGAAGTTTTGCCTAGAGTGAGATGGAGGGCATTATAGGCTACATGAAGTCTTGTCCCACAAAAGATTTGTCTACTCTAGTCATTTCATACAAGTGGGGTATTTGTTTGCCCTTTCTTGACGGCTTCATATTATTTAGCATAAATCTACATTATAACATATATTAAAAACTTGGTTCTTTCTTTTCCTCCTTCTTCTCTTCTTTTGAAACAGGGTCTTTCTATACAGCCCTGACTGTCCTGGAACTCACTATATAGACCAGGCTGGCCTTAAACTCTTCTAAGAGACTGCATGCCTCTGCCTCCCAAGTGCTGAGACTAAAAGCATGCTCCACCATGGCCAGCTCTGCCTTTGCTGTTTCCTCCCGCCCTGCCCCCAGGGCTCCAGACAGGGTCTCACTATGTAGCCCTGGCTCTCCTGTAGTCCAAGCTGAACTTCAATCCAGAGATCTGCTTGCCTCTGCTGGAATTAAAGGCTTGTGTTACGACTGCTGGGCTAGCTCCTTTCACTTCTTTTTTTTTTTTTTTTTTTTTTTTTTTTTTTTTTTTTTTTTTAAGATTTATTTATTTATTATGTATGCAGTGTTCTGCCTGCATGTATACCTGCACACCAGAAGAGGGCACCAGATCTCATTACAGATGGCTGTGAGCCACCATCATGTGGGTGCTGGGAATTGAACTCAGGACCTCTGGAAGAGCAGCCAGTGCTCTTAACCTCTGAGCCACTTCTCCAGCCCCTCCTTTCACTTAATACTGGGGCTTACAGGTGTGCACTGCCAACCAGCTCTAGACTTCATTTTCTTTTTCAGGCTTAACAATAGACTGCAGATATAGCTCAGTGGTAGAGTACTTTGCCAGACTCCTCGAGGCCCTAACACACCAGGGCCTAGTGGCACACGTTTTTGTTTTTGTTTTTTTTTTTTGCGAGACAGGGTTTCTCTGTGTAGCTTTGCGCCTTTCCTGGAGCTCACTTGGTAGCCCAGGCTGGCCTCGAACTCACAGAGATCCGCCTGGCTCTGCCTCCCGAGTGCTGGGATTAAAGGCGTGCGCCACGACGCCCGGCTTGGCAACACGTCTTTAATTCCAGCACTTGGGAGGCAGAGGCAGGCAGATCTCTGAGAGTTCATAGGCCAGCCTGGTTCACATAGTGAGTTCCAGGAAGGGCTACATAGTGAGACTCTGTCTCGGGGGAAAAAAAACAAAAACAAAAAAAGCCATTGGATAATATTCCATTTCCGTGTGAGCGGTCACTTGGGTTGTTTCCAGTTAGCTATTATAATGTACAAATATGATAGAATCGGTATTTTCTTTTTTAAAAAAATTTATTTATTTATATATATTTAATGTATGAGTGCTACCTGCATGCCAGAAGAGGGCACCAGATCCTATTCTAGATTGTGAGCCACCATGTGGTTGCTGGGAATTGAACTCAGGACCTCTGGAAGAGCAGCCAGTGCTCTTAACCGCTGAGCGGTCTCTCCAGCCCCCAGAGTTGGTTATTTTCTACTCTTTGGTTATACACCTAGACGTGGAGTTGCTTGACCACCCGCAACTCTACTACTGAGACCCCTCCAACGGTTTTCTCGAGGTTGCAGCCTTTCCCACTAACCCCACTTAAGGAGTTTTTTTTGTCTTAACATCTGTTACCACCCGCAAAAAAACAGCCTCCGATTCTTTTCTGCTGTTCTCGTGCTGCCGTTTAGCAAAGGCGTTAAAAGGGCACACCTTTAATTCCAGCTCCGTAGGCAGAGGAACGTGAATCTCTCTGAGTTCGAGCCAGCCTGCTCTACATAGCAGTTCCCTGTTTCCCCAATCAAGAATACATAGCGAGACTCCGTCTCAAAAACTAAAATAATAAAAAGGGCTTCCTGAGTCCAAGAGAATTGTTACTCATCTCCTCCAAGTCTTCCACGGAACTCCCAGCGGAGGAATAAGGCGCAGGAATTGGTGCGGAAGCCAGACTGCCCGCCTCCACTTCCGGGCGCTTCAGGATGATGGCTCGTTTTTCCGTTGTGCGCATGCGCCCTCGCAGGGTTGCCTGGGCGACGGTGCATCCCAGCCTCAAATCCACGCCGAGTCGAGCCCAGCTTTCTTCGGCCCCGCCCGAGGAAAACAGTCGCGCAGCGATGACGTCGCGGGGCCTGCTGGGCGTCGCGGACTCCGGAGATGGAGGAAAAGGAGCTGCTGCGGCGGCAGATCCGCCTCCTGCAGGGTGAGGGGGGCCGCGGCCCCGGGAGCGCGTCCACTTGTTTCTCGTGATCGCCGCGGACCTTTCAGAAGCGGGCGCTGTCGTCGCGGTCTCCGGACGGTCGGCTTGGTGGGAGTAGGAGCGGCCGGGTCGGGTCGGGTGCGGCCCGCCGGGTGACAGACCCTCTAGGCTTCGGGCGAGTGAGCGGGCCTCGGAGGCTCGCAGCAGGAGACAGCGCGGTGGCCTACCCGCGGGGGCTCGCGTCGGCCGGCCTCCGGGCCCGGCCGGCTCCGGAGCGTTCCCCTCCGCTGCCGTTGAGTACCTTTCTCTCGATTCGGCACAGCCCCTCGTTACTCGAAGGCTGACTCCCCAGGCATCTGCTTCCGCAGCTGAACATTTTTAGAACCTAGTTGGTCTTGAGAAGTTTTAACACCTTTCCGAGATTTTCCCCACCGAAAACACTTAGGGGTCTGACTTCTCGGGTTCCTCATACGGCCGAAGTATTTCCCAGTCTGGCGTGGCCTTCCTGTGGAGGTGGAGGCAGACCATGTGTGTGTGTGTGTGTGTGTGTGTGTGTGTGTGTGTGTGTGTGTGTGTGTGTGGTGTGTGTGTGTGTGTGTGTGTGTGTGTGTGTGTGTGTGTGTGTGTGTGTGTGTGTGTGTGTGTGTGTGTGTGTGTGTGTGTGTGTGTGTGTTTGAACCGGCCTGCGTTGCTTCTCTCCTCCTTCTGGGCTCCGTGAGTCACTTCATTGGAAAATCCTTGTGGTGTGGTGGTGGTGGTATCAGCCTTTTCTGTGGGAGATATGGTTATTAGCTAGTGCGGCCGTCAGTTGGTGTATTGTATTGTTTTTTTTCTGTCTGTCAAGCACTGGGTTACAGAAGCATCCGTTCTGAGGCGATTACTAAGGTGCAGTCTGACTTCTTTTCCATGAGTGGGCAAATAGAGGGCTCTGTGGAAGACTTACCTGTTCTTATCTGGGCACTACAGGTTTCTGTGGCCTGTTTTGTTTTTGTTTTTTTTTTATATGAAGTGACACTTGCCCTCAAAACACTATGGCCTAGGAGACCAGTGAATAGAAACAGTTATACCTCAAAAGCCGCATTTCCAGAATAAGCAGACAAAATAGTAATGAAGTAGTAATGATGGGGAAGAGCTCGTGGAATTGACAAGCCTAGAGATTTGGGCTGAACTTTTCTATGGTTTCCAGCCACTTTGGGCTGCTCTCAAGTCAGGAAGGGGCGCAGGAAGGAGAACGTGTCTAGGGTATTAGGGTAGGGGTAGTAGTCTTGATTGTTGCTGTTTTTATTATAGGCAGTTTTTATTCACACTTCCTAGATAACTGAGCCTGTGATTCTGCCTTCTCAGGTCTAATTGATGACTATAAAACACTCCATGGCAGTGGCCCTGCCCTGGGCACCTCAGCTACTCGATGGCAGCCACCTGTTTACCAGGGTGGCAGGGCCTTTGGTGCCCGCTACTCTCGTCCGAGTCGGAGGGGCTTCTCCTCACACCATGGCCCTTCATGGCGCAAGAAATACTCCCTTGTGAATCAGCCTCTGGACCTTCGGACCCCAGCCAGTGATCTGCTTTGCAGGCATCCATCAGGTCTGGGGACAGCCAGCGTCCTGACCCCCAGCAGTATGTACTGGAGAGACAGGTCCAGCTCAGTCCAGATCAGAATATGGTTATTAAAATCAAGCCACCATCAAAGACTGGACCCACCAGTGCTTCAGGGGCCCCGCGGGGCTCCTTGGAAGACTACGACGAATCCTGGAATGACCAAAGACCCCAGGAAGTGAGGTCGAGCTCCCTGGTGACAACTGCAGCCTGCAAGGCCAGAAAGAACCAAGTGGGTTACAATGTGGATGACCCCCTTCTGGTCTGCCAGAAGGAGCCTGGCAAGCCTCGGGTTGTGAAGTCTGTGGGCAGGGTTAGTGACAGTCCCTCTGAGCATCGGCGGACAGTCAGTGAAAGTGAAGTTGCCATCAGGGCACACTTCCATCCTCCATCGATGCACCAGCGTACTGGTGTTGCCCCGGGCCGGAAAGTAGGCCCTCATTCTGCAAGCTATGCTGAACAGCTCATTGGAGACCAAAGAGCAAATACTGGCCATGCCGACCACCCAGCTTCCTTGGGTTCAGTGGTGGCTCCGTCAGACCAGCAAAGGAACCAGCAGGTCAGGGAGGCCTCACTGCTAGTGTCTTGTCGGACCAGCAAGTTTCGGAAAAACAACTACAAATGGGTGGCTGCCTCAGAAAAGAGTCCACGGGTCACTCGGAGGGCTCTCAGTCCCAGAACAGCTATGGAGAGTGTGAACAAGGCCACTTTTGGCACAGTTGGAAAGATAGAGAAGCCACAGCCTAAAGTTGACCCAGAGGCCAGGCCTGAGAAACTGCCACCATCATCCAAACTTGGACATCTCCAGCAAATACAAGTGGAAGGCTTCCAGCCCTCTGCTTCTTCCTCTTCCTCTTTCCGTTGGCAGTCAGAAGCTGGCAGCAAGGACCATACTTCTCAGCTCTCCCCAGTCCCATCTAGGTCCCCTTCAGGGGACAGACCAGCAGTGGGACCCAGCAGCTTGAAGCCCCTCTTTGGAGAGACTCCGCTCTCAGCTTACAAAGTGAAGAGCCGTACCAAGATTATCCGGAGGCGGGCAGTACCAGGTGTGCATCTTTTCCATCTTGCAGTATCCTATCTAGGTGGGTGGGGTAGGGCTCATTAAGGCTTTTTGGCTCCTGAGTTAGGGAGTTTGGAGCCATTGTGTTACTTTAGCTTGTGTTCCCTTCCGAGTTTCCAGGTTAGGGAAAAAGAAGGCCAATGTTGGGTCTGTTCAGCCCCACAGATGTGTGGCCCAAACTGGGAGCTTCGTGTGTGATTTTGGGCCATGCTTCTCGTAGGAGTGAGGCTGGAGGTAGAGTTGTCATGTTAGGGATGTGTCAGGTAAAGCTTGAGTGGTTCAGGGTCTTACATGGGGGGGCGGTTCTCAGCAGGGATGGGGAGGCAAGAGCTCTGACACTGGTAATGCTGGCAGACCTATCCTTTCTTCTGTTGGTGAGAAACTAGGAGGCCATTTCGGGTAGTTTCCCTTCTAGGGAGTGGGGGCTGGGTTCAAAAACAGGGTGTCATGCCAGGTTAGGTGCTTGGGGAGCAGCACCCCGGGCCTGTCTAGTGTAAGCAGTGTGTAAATGCTGCATGGCTTTCTTGCCAGAGCAGTGGGTTATGTGTCTGAGCCGGGGAGGGGTGGGGGGGTGGACTCGGGGGCTGCTCTGCCAGGTGTGCCTGGACTTTCTTGCTCTGTTTTTATTTGAGGGCTTTAGGTTCCAGGAAGTCAAGCTTTGTGGGGTGCTGTGCCCTGGCCCAGACAGAAGGATGCACCATTTGTGTTATGGTGGGTGACAGTAAGAGGGCTGGGACACTGCATTTCCCAGGCTCTCCCTGCGCTGGCTCTCTGGCACCTCAAAGTGTGCTGAGTGTTTGGGTGGCTATCATTCCAGAGGAGCAGAGTGGTTTTACATCCCAGCTGGTGGTGGCCAAGTGATCAGGCTGAGCTACTGCTTTATGAATACATATTACTTCGGAGATCACTATCCTTGCATGACTGTGGGAGACTGAAAGATGGCATCCTAGCCTAGAATATATGGTTAGGGGTCAGAGACTTCAGATCAGCTGCTGATGGCAAATACTCTCTGCTTACCAGACAGTGTTCTTCCAAAAGACACTTCCTCTCCTTGCTGTGAATCCCCCTAAGGGAAGTTCTTCCTGCCGTCTTAATTTGTCTTTGGCTCTGTATAAGCTCATTCCTTCTGGCTCTGTGCTCCAGACAAGTGCTGTTTGTAGTTATCTGACCCTGAGTCCCATCCTCATAGTGCCTAAAGATAGATTTGTTCTTTCATGCTGTGCTGGGGACCTTGGAGGGGGAGTTTTGGAGCAGCCTTGAAGACGTGCTGGGGAGATGACATTCAGAGCTGAAGTTAGCTCCTTTCAGGAGCGCAGTCCTTCTCCATCAGCTTTTCCTCTAGTTTGCAGGGCCTCATCTGGCTTGGAGAAGGGCTGGGGCAGGGCAGGGGCTGGGGCTGGGGCAGGGGCAGGGGCTGGAACCACTTGGAGAGTATGGCAGCCTGTGCGGTCTCCAGACGAGGAAGGTGCTTGGGCAGATCTACCCAGTGGGCATGTTGGTAGTTTTGTGTGTTTTATCTCCATAGCCTTCCAGGGGACAAGAAGTACAGCCCCTCAGCCACCACCACCACCAGAAGCCACCTCTCCCAGCGGCGGAGACAGGCCCTCCGGGGGAAGATCAGCCCCATTCCGAGGAAGACTCCCCACAAGGGTCTGATGCAGGTCACCAGGCATCGGCTGAGCTGCATGCCATCCAGCCGGGCCCACCTCTCCACCAAGGAAGGTATGACAGAGAGGAGGGCTTTAGGCACTGGCTGAGGATGAGCTGCACTCTGCTAGGCTGGTTCGGAGCCATGTTAGGAGGGTGGGGCATGGGACCCAAGAGAGAGGCTAGAGAGAGGGGTGGGCCGGACACGGCCGGGTTCTCCTTGGGCAGTTGAGAAGGATGGGTTAAAGAGGCTTTCAGCTTTGGGCGGAGAAGATGGAGAGTCTGCCAGTGTTGCTTGGGTGTGAAGAAGGCTGTGGGCTCCTTCCTGGAATCTTCTAGGTCAGCATGATTTGCTGTGTCTGTGGGGTAGAGTGGCGTATAACCTGGGGACAGCAAAGGCGGTTTTCTGTTGGTAGGGGCCGACACAGTGTCCCCAGCCCCATAGGTGGGCAGGGGAGGGTGAGAGGTGAGGGGCCTTGAGTTCAGTGGCTCCCCCTGTGGTGTGTTGGGGCTCCTGAAGCTGTTGCTGCTGTCACCACTAGGTGGGGAGTGGATAGCCTCATAATTACAGACAGATACGGTGACTGCAGAGTGTCCTGGTATTTCTATTGCAGGAAGGACTGTGGGCAGTCTTTCTGTCTCTTCACTTACCTGCTTACCCACTAAGCATATGATGGGCACCTTGGGGTCAAGAATTGTCATGCTGGTTCCTGGGGATGCTGAGCCACATCCCACTGGAGGCAAATGGCTGCTTGAGCCCTTGAAGATAGCCTGGACAATTGGCTTTGGGCAGTAAAGGTGTCCTGAGAACAAGAAAGCAGAAGAGTAGAGTTATGGGTACAGGGAGGGTAAACACTAGGTAGGCATTGGGAGTGCTTCTTGAGACTTAAGTGAGGAGAGGAAGCAGTACTCAGGTATGCAGGTGAAGGCCGTAGTTGAACACAGAGCAGAAGGAAGGTCATATAGCCAATGTGCTATACAAGCTTGGAAAAGGGGATGGCCCCAGTGGAAAGGACACTAGGTCATGGGGGAGGGAGGCTCTTTTATGCCACAGTAAGGAAAAGGAATAGGTTCTGATTGCGATGCCAAGGAGGGGATAGATGAGGGAGCCAGGAGACATCAGGAACATCAGGTGGCAGGATTGGGCTAGTGGGCTGGAGCAGACAGTGAGTCAGGATGGCCAGTATGCAAGGCCTTGCATGTGAGGTCAAGGGAGGGTCGTCATCTAAGCAGAAAGTGAGCTGTGGAAACAGGATGCTGAGCCCGTGGTTGGTATGGCTACTCAGGTAGCAGTCCCAGAGACAACTACTACACAACTCCAGATAGACAGACAGAGGTCACAAGGGTAGGCTGTCCACAGGAAGTGGGCCTTGCCAGGGTTTTGGCCAAGCTGATGAGAGTGACAGTAGTCATTTCTCTAGGCTGGAGCCTGGGCAGATTTGGCTTGCTCCAGGAACTGGCTTATGGTTTCCTTTGCGCCCTCCTGCAAGGCTTACTGTCTGCCTCTTTACCTTGCGTGTCCAAGAACCCCAGGCTGAATGATATTCAAGGCTCTGGCCAGTCTGTTTGATTCCCTGGGCTGGGGTCTTGCCACATTGCTGAGTGGAGCTTTTCTATCTCCAAGTGGGTACAGCTCTCAAGCTCATGTGGATGTTAGAGGTCAGGGTCTCCCCGTACATGGAGTCAGTGGATAAGGGCTACCCTTTCATCTAGTGCTTGGGGGTCTTCTCTTTCTCCAAGAAAATGCTTAGCCCTAGTTCCAGATCTCTTCTTCATGCCAGTACCCTGGTGCCTAGGAGGGACCTGGTTGCTCAGTAGACTTTGGTGCCCAGAGTGTGGGTAGCTTAGCCGTTTCTGGCCCACCCCTTCTCCAGGTCACTACTCAGCCCTACTGTGTGGCCTAACAGCCAGCAGAGGGCGCACTTGCCCCTCTTATCCCTCCATCCACCTTTTTCTGGTAATTGATGCCTAATTTCCTCTTTATGTGAAAGAAAGCAGATATCAAGTAATTTGCAGCAATAACCTGCTAATGCTGGGCCAGTATCGAAACTCCCCTGTTCATTTCAAGTGGCAGATAAAACACTAATACATAATTATCCTTGCAAATTGGATTGTTTTAAATAACCAAAAGGCTACGGCCAGAAGAAAGCGATCCCATCTCCCTCGAGTTACTCTTGCAGCGTAATTGCCGCGTTCAATCAATTTCCCTGGCATTAGAAATTCCATCACAATCAACATTAAGCTTTATTCATTGTGATGGCTAAGAGCCGGGCCATTTCTCCTCTTTTTCTTAACTGGCAAAATTAATCAGGGAAAAGATTTTAAACATTTACCCGTGCGAAAGAGGTCAGCGCTGCCACTATATTGCTCAGCAGATAAGGGGGCTAATAAAAAGAAAATTGAATTACTAATGATCACAGGAACCGAGTATATAAAACCTGGCAATCGCCAGTTCAGGAGAAGGAGAATCAATTTTCTTGGGACAAGGTGTGCTCATTTTTTATTTTGGCGCGTATTATCAGCAATTTAATTTGAGAGCGCATAAACAGGAGGAAACAGTTAGGGAATAATGAGCCTGGAGGTGTAAAGTGCTGCAGGATATATGCTGTACACAATTTATTTGGCACAACAGATAATCGCTTTAATTGAATTCAAAACTGCATTGTTCAGCAGCCATGGGGCTGCTCATGCCTGGGGACCAGGAGTGTCAGAAAGGTTCCAGTCTGATGTGGTGTCTCCCTACTGGTCAGCCTTTGGTTGTGGGGTGGGGTGAGAGCCCCCAGAGAGAGCCCTGAGGGGGCCAAGGAGGCATGTGTGCTAGGTCTGCTGCTGAGACCTGCGTGGTCTGCCTCCCATGATCAAATGCTAGAAAAGACATTTGGGAGGGATGAACCTTTAGGGATGTGGCAGTTGGTAGTTACCATGTGATGCTGTGCCTTTGGTCACTGTGGGGATAGAGACCTGGGAGTCTTGGAGTGAGTGCCAGGCTTACTCACTAAGGGCATGGCCTAGAACTAGTATTTGTCTCGGCTCCCTGAGCTGTGTGCATTAGTGTGCTGTTTAATCTGACACAGCAGCCAACTTTTTACTGCTGCCCTAGTTAGTGCACTTTTAACTTACTTTAGTATCAGTAAGTTGTGGCTTCTCACAAGAGCTCTTGGAGCACTGCCAAGAAAAAGCCATTGTGGGTAGACAGGCTATGTGTCATCACTTCTCAGAGGTAGCTTGGATAGGAAGACGCTTCTCTTTTATCTTCCATGGGAGATATGTGGCCATTGCTTTCCTTTTCTGCTTATAGCTATGTCTTTAAATTTTGGTCTTGGACTTAGTAGTTAATAACTACATTTACTGCTCTTGTAGAGGACCAAGTTAAGTTCACAGCTGCTTATAATTTCATTCCAGGGGATCTGTCACCCTCTTCTGGACTCTGTGCATGTCTGTATGCATGTGTGGACACACATATACTTAAATCATTTAAATAAAATAAAAAAATATTTTTAAAAACAATGACTTAGCAGTTAGAGCATATCCTGCTCTTCTAGAGAACCCTGTTTGATTCCAACACCCAGTCAGGTGGCTCACAGCTGCTGGAACTCAGTTCTAGGGGTCTGACACTCCCAGCTTCCATGGCATCCGTACTCAGGTGTCCTGCGTGCGCGCGCGCGCGCGCGCGCACACACACACACACACACACACACACACACTGTTAAAAATAAATGAATTGGCCAGTCATAGTGGTGCACACTTTAATCCAGCATTCTGAGGCAGAGGCAGGTGATCTCTGAGTTTAGTCAGCCTAGTCTACAGAGCAAGTTCCAGACAGCCACAGAGAAACTCTGTCTCAAAAAACCAAAAATAAATAATAAAATAATTTAAAAAATCTTTTAAAGCCAGGCTGTGTGGTACACACTTTAGTCCTAGTACTTGGAGGCAGAGGCAGGCGAATCTGTGAGTCAAGGCCAGCCTGTCTACAAAGGACAGCCAGGGTTGTTAGCAGAGAAACCTGTCTTGAAAAACAAAATAAAAACAAAAAACAACAAAAAATTCTTTTAAACAAACAAACAACCTTGGCCTTGCCTGAAATAGAGCCTTCTTAGGTAAAGGTTAGTCTGGTAGGTTCTGGGTTGGGCTTTCTGGTTGGGCTTGCTAGAGACTGGATAATAAGGACTAGGTGAATTTCCACTGTGTACTGTACAGATGTGGGCTGACCTCAGACCCATCTGCTTCCTAGGCTTTCACAGGGCTCCTGGGCATAGGTACCTGCCTCTAGTCCAGAGTTCTTTGCATGTGACAGAAACCATCTCTCACTTCATCATGTAGCCTGTAGGATGAACATTTAACATAAATGTTACCATTTATAGGTAAGAAGCAGAGTGACCACTCATTTTGGTCACTGGCAGAAGGGTAGGTAAGGGTTTTGGCCCTTGGCTGGCCAGTATCCTCAATGAAGTCCTCTTGTCCTGCCTAGGTGAGAGTCTGCTGGGATGGTGCTCATTCCAGATTCACAATTCTTTAAGGATGTGCTCAGGAAGTCTCCCCTGTAAGCACTGTTAGCGTCTATAGCCCATACTCACTCTGCCCATACTCGCTACAAGTGGGCAGCTCTTTTCCACCCTTAGCCTAGAGCTGGCCCCTGGAGGCTGGGAACCCCTCAGATGTTCAGTGTTCTCTGGGAGACGATCCTGCCCTCTAGCTTCTCAGTGTTTGGGTGAGCCCTGCCTTTATATTGTGGTAGGACAGCTTCTCCATTGCCGCTCTTGGCTGTGGAGACAAATGTGCTCAAGCCTGCTGACCTGCTGATCTCTTGTGCTTTTAGGCCCTGCCATCAACTTCCTCCTTTGCCCCCTTAAGCGCCTTGGTCCCCTGCTGCCGCAGAGTTCCAAGCAGCATTTCTGATATATAGGGTCCTTTCAGAATCACTTTTTCAGCTATTCTGGGGAAGAGCAACTTGCCAGGTAGCTTTGGGCATGGGAGGAGGCTCATCCGGATTCCTCCTGTAGTCATAGCTTCATGCTTAATTTGTCACTGATCTGTGGTACTGGGGATTGACCTCAGGCCTGAACATACCTAAGCAAATGCTCTGCCACTGAGTTCTGTCTTCAGTTCTCTTTTGCTTTTTATTTGGGACAGTCTTACTCGTTTTCTGTTGCCTTGGCCTCCTGCTGTACCAGAGAGGCCTTGACTGGCGCTCTGCTTCAGCCTCCTGAGGAGCTTGGATAAGTTAGCCCTCTTACTTCACCGATTTATTTTTAAAGCCTAGGTTATGTGTGCAGCCTAGGCTAATATGTCGTTAAGATGATCGTGAGCCTTCCGCGGCTGCCTCCCAGTGCTGGGATCATAGGCTGAGCCACTGTCCTGGCTTTCGTTTCTCCTCCTTTGCCAACGTACTTTGGGCTCTTGCTTCTGATTAGGTCTACCTTTTCTCTGGCTAGGTTTGGCCCTTTAAAAGCCCTGCCCCTTTTTGAAGACCTTACTCCTTGGCTAAGAACTGTTCATTCATGGGCCAGATCCCACCCCTCCTAGCCAAACCCATCTACTCTGCCAGACATTAGATTTTGCTTCTTCAATAGGTCCTCCCTCTGAATGCCTTTCCCATCTCCAGCCAGACTTCTCTTCTCTGTGAGTAGACCCACCCACTTTGGCTAGCCATTTCTCAACACTCTGTGTCTGCCTACTGACTTTTTACAATGTGATCCTCTTCTCTCAGATATCCAGGGCCCCCTGCCTTCAATCAGGCAACTGCTCAGTGCCGGAGGCCAACCTTCCAAGCCTATCTGCTTTAAGACCACACGGCATTCCACTTCCCATTTTTCTGCCTTCTGTGGATTTCTGCATCTGTTGTCTGAATTGCCCACTAGAAGATCCTGCATGAGGGTTTTGTCCTGCTCTTGTCACGTAGATGTGAGTCCTTGGTGCAGGGCAGGGTGGGTTGGCTTCTTTCATTGCAGAAACCAGAGAAGCACTGTTTGGAACAGGGTTCTCCTCTGCAGAGTACTTCTGGGTGATGGTTGTTCTCCAGTTCTCTCACCACACGTGTTGGAGCCAATACCTGGCCTCACTCCAGAGCTCTTGTTGGGTGAGCGAGCCCTGCTGCTCTGGGATGCTGTCTCATCTGACTTAGGCTGGGCAGGGTTTGGTCAGTATATGGGCCAGGAAGTGTGCATCATGTGTGTTTTGATTGCCTGTTGAGAGCACGCTGCTCATTTGGAGAGCTCAGGTCTTTCCAGGCCAGGACTGTTGGCATCATTATATTTAGCAACTGAGGATGAGAGAGTCTGCAAGAAATGACCTGCCATTGGAACCTGTTGGATATTGTTCCTGCCTGTGTCAGTGTGCCTGGTGGGTCAGACCAGTAGTGGCATGCTGGGGGGTCCGTGAATATCCCATAGCACTGACTGCTATGGGATGCATTGTCTCACCACTTGTGCCACTGAGGGAGTTGGGGAAATGTAGGAGCAGGCATGTTGGCAGATGAGAGTGCCCCACACTGGCTCTACAGCAGCACTGTGAGCTGCAGTCTCTCAGGTGCCCAGTCCTTCTGCTTGGCCCTGAGCTGTGTGTCTCTAGGGAGCTGACTTCAGTGGAGTTCAGCCAGAGTCCAGAGTGGTAGCACAGAGCTTTAGGAGTGGCAGCTTTGGTTTGTGACAGATCTTTCCTTACCAATACCCTTGTGCCTTGGCTGGCTGCTCTCTCTAATGCAGCCCAAGGCATGGTCTTGTCTTATAGGGAGCAGGGAGCGCAGTCAGAACCCCAGGATAGACAGCAAGAATGCATGCTGCTTTCTCTCTAGTCATAGCCAGCTGAGTAGCAGCAGGTGCTGTGGGAGGGTTGTGAAGTACATTGGAGCTAGGGTGCTTGTTGGGTGCTCAGGGAAGCTTGGTGCACCTGACAGGGAAGGCTCAGGCCAGGTATCTGAGTGAGAGTCAGTGTGATAGGCACTATTTAGTGCTGGGTGCTGGGATTACCCACATTAGCTACAGTTCTAGAACTTGGCTGAGATGATTTGCACATAAGTAGCTCAGCTATTTGGGCTGCTTGGTGTCATTGTCTTGCTGAGGGAATTTGACCTCCTATGTTCTTTGCACTGCTGTCTGGTTTTGTTTTTGTTTTTTGTGAAATTGAGAGTTGACTGGCCCCAGGGTCTCTCTGCAGATCAAGGAGCTGGAACCCTTAGTGTTCAGACCAGTGTGGTGTTCCTCTGCTGTGTGTACTGTAGCTGCTGCGCTGCCTGGGAACCCTGCCAGTGCCTCAGGGGTCTGCGATCCATTGTTGCTCACTGGTTTGCAGCTGGGCTGTTCGATTTACTACGGCAACACTGTTAAAGGGCGTGAGAGCAGTTAAATCTGGAGTCCTGCTTTCATAAGGGAAAAAAGAAAATGCTGAATTAGCTCTGGGAAAGCATCGGCAGCGATCCTTGGATCTTGCATAAATTATCAGGCACGCTGGAGGCCTCCAATTTTACGTTTGTCGAAACATGCTAATTAATTATTCCACAAGAATTGGCGTGAACACACATGTGAGCTTGCCCCTTCTGATCCTGGCTTGGAAGGATGTTGGTGTCAGGGTGGCTAGAGCTTGTATCTCTGAGACAGCAGGCCCCTCTGGCTTAGGACAGTTTGGCTAGCTCCTCTGTAACAGAAGTGAGAATAGTTCTCTTGACGCTTTCCTCCTGAAGAATCGCCTGTCTTCTGGGTGTCCTGACAGACTTTGAATCAATACTACACTTGGCTACTGAGCATAGACTGGCTTAAGAATCTCAAGAGCTTAGCTTAACACTGGGTGCTGGCTGCAGAGTTAAGCTTGGTCCAGCTGCCTCTTGCTGGGCCGTCAGGGCCCATGGAAGCTGCTACTCCTTTGAGGATGCACTACTGAGCCCCAGGATTTTCCCAGGAACATGCATAGACTGTCCTGGAAATTCATCCCCATGACCTACTGGTCTGTACTCAGTTAGCAAGGCCTAGAGCAGCATGTGGATACAGTTTAGATACTCATCTTTGTTTGCTACCTGACGTGAGATGGGTGCCAGCTGCAGACAAATGCCATAATTGGAGTTGTACCAATTTGTGGTGGTTGTAGTTTCAGACATAGTGACAGGGCTCTAGTAGGCCAGAAGGGTTCCGTACCCAAACTGTGTTAAGAGTGTAGGATAGATTCAGGGTCAGGGCACAGCCATGAGCCGCCTTGGGTATAGCTTTCCCAGTGCTGGGCTGTGCCTGATGTGGGCAGCTTTCCGAACCTTTTCGTGTTGGCTAGTCCCCAGGTAGGTGGTTGGTGGTCTTTGGAAGGTCGTCAATCTCACTGTAATGGGCAGGTGACAGAACTCTGTGAGCCGGGGCACACCCTCTGGTCGGGAGAGTACTGATGAGTTCCACCCCACTTGTTCCTGTGAGTGCTGTTTTGTCTGTGGTACTGTGCCTACAGTGGGTCCCTGCCTGGTATTGCTTCTTAAAGCATTTGGGCTTGAACCTGGGTATCCTACATGGGTTTGGCAGACCATGCTGTAAGGATCCAGACAACCCCTCCTCTGAATCCCCCAGTCAAGATGTTTCACATGATGGAGAGCAGAGATGGCACAGTGTACCAGACAAGCTGGCTTTGGTCACCAGTTCATGACTTAGCTGCTCAAGGCTCTTCTCAGGTCTGCTTTTCCTGCGTTGGGGACCTCTAGAACCATGCAGAGCAGAGGCAGCAGCACTTGATTAGTGCTTAGAGACACGAGTCCTGTGGAATGATGTTGGAAGTTGCCTGGCGTAGAAGGGTATACGCATGATGGGTTTGAGAGCATCCATGTTAGAATTGTTTTTTACTGCTTAAGACAGCTGGCATGGAGACAGTTGGTAGTTGGACACAGTGTTCTGGAATAGGCAGGGTTCCTCTTGCCTTCCTGCCAGGGACCTTCCTGGGTTGCTTCTCCACAGTGAAAGGCCTGACCTTAATCTCCTCTGGTCAAGGACACTAAATAGAAAGGGTATTATTCCCTGAGAATCGCACTGGGAGCTCCAGAGCGGCACCCCAGGTAGGCTGGCTGAGGAGACAGCCAGGCCTGTGGGCATAGGAGGTGTCTGCGAGGTTCTGAGAGGTAGCTGAATGTGGAGCCCTCTCACTTCATGACTGGTCTTGTGGCGAGAGCAGGTATGGCTTCATGGGCTAGAGGTCAGGCTGCCATCACTGCTTGAGGTGTACAGAGACCCTGTTTTGCGCCTGTGCTGGAGCCCAATGATGACATTCTGAAATTAGCCAGGTGTGTTGAGTTTGACTGAGCAGCCAGCTGGTGGCTGCTCCTGCTGCTCTGCTAGCCAGTGGTTCTGGGCCTTACGACTGACAGTGTGTTTAGGGTCTCTAAGGTTGTTATGTATGCTTTGCTCAGAGAGTCTCTAAAAACAGTCTTTGGCTCTTTCCTTCATGCCTGGTCTTCTTATTTTTGAAGGGAAATACATGCCTGGGTGGGTTCATCTGGTTCTAGCTCAGGATGGCTTCCTGTTCCCACAACTTGATTTGGGCTCAGGCTACTGGGCATCAGATACTGGTGAGTATCTGAAGGCAAGGGCAGTAAGTCACTTTGCCTCCCATGCCAGGGACCTGATCTGCCCGAGAGTGAGGATTGGTTGGGCTAACAGTGCTTGAAGTCAGCAAGCAATGAGACCAGATAGGGAGGGTTCGTGTTAGGACCTCACCTACCGCAGAGTCCGGTCAGCCTGAGTATCTGAGAAGCAGTGGGTGGGATGGAAGCGCTATGATGTCTAAATGTGCAGTCTGGGCTGGAGAGATGGCTCAGAGGTTAGAGCACTGACTGCTCTTCCAGAGTCCTGAGTTCAATTCCAGCACCATATGTGGCTCACAAACCATCTGTAATGAATTCTGGTGCCTCTTCTGGCCTGTAGACATACATGCAGCAGAACATTGTATACATGATAAGTAAAAATAAATAAATAATAAATAAATAAATAAATAAATAAATAAATAAATAAGAAAATGGAATTCTCTATAAATAAATAAATAATAAATAAATGTGCAGTCTGTTAGAATTTCATTCTAGGTGTAGCTTTTCAAAATTATTACGTGTGTGTTGTGTGTGTGTGTGTGTGTGTGTGTGTGTGTATACAGTGTGCACACGTGTACCACACCATGCATGTGGAGGTCAGAGGATGCCTTCCATCATATGGGTTCTTGGATTGAACTCAGTTTATCAGGCTTGGTGCAAGAGCTTTTATCTGCTGAGCCATCTTGCTGGCCTGCTTTAGCTGTTTCTATAAGTTAACTTTGTTTTTCTCCAAATACTTTATAGTTTTCATGTGACTTTTTTCCTTTGACCTATGAGTTATAAAAGGTACTTCTTAATTTGCAAACATGTGGGGATTTTGAAGTTATTATTTTAACTAATGATTTCAGTTTGTGTGTGCAGTTGGATTTCAGACCATTTGATGTTTCTGCAGAATTATAGCTCAACTTGTGGTTTGTAAATTGCATTTGAAAACAATGTTGTTTGGCTGGCCGGAACTCACAGAGACCCACCTGGCTCTGTCTCCTGAGTACTGAATGCTAGGGTCAAAGGTGTGCACAACCACATCTGACTTTCATCTAGTCATTTTCTCAAGTCCAAGTCTAGAGAAAACCTGTTAATACTACTTGAACGCCTTTGTGCTGCAGTTTGAACTCAGGGCCTCACAACTGCTTTGCATGCTCTGTGGCACTGAGCTGAGCATTCAGCCTGCCACAGTTGTTTTTTAGTTTTTCGAGACAAGGTTTCTCTGTGTTGTTTTGGTGCCTGTCCTGGATCTCGTTCTGTAGCCAGCTGGCCTTGAACTCACAGAGATCCGCCTGGCTCTGCCTCCCAAGTGCTGGGATTAAAGGCATGCGCCACCACCACCCGCCTTTTAAAAACTTTTTATTGATTCTTTGTGAATTTCACGCCATACACTTCAATCCCACTCATCTCCCCGCCCTTTGATATCTGCCCTCCGCCTTGCAACCTCCGTGGAAGCTGTGGCGTGTCACAGTGTGTCACACAGTATACCCTTTTGCCCAAACAGCGTTATTTGCAGATATTCATTGCCGTGAGTCATTGGACTGGCTTGAGGAGTCGTCTGCTCCACCACCAGAACTGGACCCTCTCTGGGACTCCTCGCAGATGTCCTGTTGTTGTCCTGTGTCATGGAGATCTGCAGCTTTGGGTCTTCTCTGTGTACTTGCTCAGCGAGGAGTTACTGCAATCACAGTCTAGGTCAGGCTGGCTGGAAGTCATTTGTGGTGCTCTTGGATGGAACTCCCCAGATTGAGGACTCCCTTGCTGACCTTCCTCTTGACAACTGCAGCCTTCCTGGCCTACGTCCTCTTTGGGAACATGTGCTTAGATGGAGATCCATCCTCTCATGATGTCTTGCCCACTGGAATCTGGAACTGAATGCTTCCTTTCCTTGAGGCTTCGGTCCTCTGTGGTTCCACCAAAGGAAGATCTGTGGCTGCAGGATCTGGGGGTGTGGCCGTCTCAGGGCCGGGCTGGGTGTGATAGCATAGGAATTCCTGGAGAGGAGACTGCATTCACTGTAGCCTTCTTCTTTTCGGATTTTCGGATTGTTCATCCCCTCTCTTGTGTCCATGGACATGGTTGTGGCTTAGTGTTGCCAACAATAACTTGTTTGCTGTAAAGGGTTCTCATTCCTTACACAGGAGGAAGCATGGATTAGGCAAAGCCTGCTGGAGAGGAAGTCTTCAGGCCAGGAGTGGTCAAGAAAGCACCACATTCACATAGCCTTTTCAGGGCTCATGGCCTTCTAAATTGAAGATTTAGTCTGAATGCATAGAAATTGATGAAATTTACAAAGAAAATCTATAGCTGGGTATGGTGACTATAAATCCAGCAGCTTGTGATCATTAAGTGTCAGTTATTTGTGGCTTTGTTTGCATGTCTGTCTCTCAGGCCTGGCAGGAAGGAACCCTGGCCTTGGAGATAAGCCCTGGTCCCAATCTTCGTTTTGTGCTTTCGATCCATAGGTCTTTAGGGCTTCCTCAGGGCCAGCAGCTGTGCATGGCCTGCATGCTTATTTCCACTGCTGACTGGTGCCTGCGGAGTCAGGACAAAGTATCAGTTGGAGTGGACTGGCAGGTCACTGCTGTAGAGGAGTCTTCTGACTAGAAGCAGACCACTGTCTTCCCCATTCCTTTCACAGCCTGAGTCCACAGCCTGAGCCTGAGCCAGGGAACATGGCTTTCCCCGCTTTGCCCTGAAGGTGATGCCCAGGGGGAGATGTTGGCTGTATGCAGACACTCAGAGGGGCCAATCTTCTCTCTGGGGCTAATGCACAGGCTGCCATGGATGGGCACCTGTCATATAACCAGTCACAGGCTACTGCCTGGCCTTCTGCTGGTTGAGGGGGGTGGAGTAGACTTAGGGTCACAGCTGGTTCTGGGCCTCCTGTCTCATTTGGATCTCTCAGCCAGGTAGATCTGGCTAATGTAGTTCAACATAGGGCCTGACTAGAATCTTGCCTGTGTCCTTTCTTCCTCCTCCTTGGAGAGTATGGCATCTAACTGGGACATCAGAATTCAAGTAAGTAGCCCACTGTCCTGCAGTGAGTTGGTGTTACCTACAGAGGATAATTCCTGGGTCGTGACCTTGGCTACTTTCTGAGTCCTAGCCACTCGAGAAAAAAGTTTTGGAAAGGGTTGGGTATTCTAGTAGTTGGAAGCAGAATCCCCATGTGTCTCACAGAATTCTGAGTGCTTACATGAGTAACTTCCTTGAGGCTGTGACAGTCCCAGCCAACTATCAGGAAGCTTGTTGGGTCTCAGTGGATGACAGGTTCTGGGGAGTTGCTATCTACCTGCCATAGCTGTGCTGAGGGAGTAGATTTCAGAGCCCCCTGAACCTGCTCCATGTCAGCTACCCTGCTCCAGGGCCCACTTGGGACATGCTGAGGGAACCCAGTGCCACATATTTATAGGATAAAGTACTGTGATCTCTGTTCATGGCACGTCTACCCCTCTTAGCTTGTTAAAGTATGGTTGGGGAACCTGTGAGATGGGCTGCTGTCCTGGATTCCTTTCCTGTGGGACAGTCATCGGAACCCAGGCTCTTACATGCAGGACTGCGGCTGGTACCTCAGACTGCAGACATGCTGTGGTTTGGCCCTCCAGCCTCTCTCGTCGTCGTCCTTTGTCATCTGCTCATCTAAATTAGTCTTAAAGCTGGGTGTTCCTTCTGTACAGAGCATTCAGAGCTGCCCCGGCTCTGATGGGTCTGGCAGCTCTTCTCTCGATTGCCCTTCTGCATCAGTGCAGAGCGTGTAAGTGGCAGGGTGCGTGTCTCTGGTAGAAGCTCTGGCTCTGCACTGGGTTGGTGTCACCTACAGAGGGTAAATCCCGGGTTTGAGATACTGGCTACTTTCAGAACCCCAGCCGCCTGAGAAGGTTTGGAGAGGGTTGGGCAGTCTGGCATCGGCGCAGCAGTCCTCATGTCTGTCTCTCAGGATGCCTGGAGTTCTGAGGTTTCAATGTGGACACCAAGCCCGTTTGAGCTGTGGTCATGCTGCAAAGGCTATCCTGTGTAGTCATTACTGGATGTCTAGAAGGTTGAAATAAGACCTGTTTTTGGGGATTGTCTCCGAGACTTGTTCTCTAGGCTCAGAGCATCTGTTTGCCCTTCTCCACTCTGTAGTGCTGTGGAGTGCTTGCCCTCCCGGAGATATCATTCTAGGTACTCACTCCTTTCAATTTTCTTTCTAGACCTCACCTGCTCTGGCTCAGAGGCCTATGTAACATCTGTCTGTCTTCTGTAAGCTCCTCCTTGGGTCCTGGAGAAGCCACCTGGCTTCTGACTATGCTTTCTAGATGGCAGGTCAGTGGCAGTTCTGTCTTTATATCTAGGCTTCAGGTCCCAGAGTGGGGTTCCGTCTTTATCTTATGTCAGGTGGGCCATGGGGCAAGCTTGGGTTTTGATACTGATTTGGGATGTCAGGATTAGCTGCTATCATGTGAAGCTCCTCTGTGTTCTGTTAACCAGAGAAAGACCACCCTGAGCCCTCAGTCCCTGGTATGTAGGTGAGTTGAGGCTGCACCTGGGGTGGTCAGTACTGTTTGAAGATCCATCCGCCAGTCTGCCTCTGCAGCTGTTCTCTTAATTCTAGTTGGACTGCCGCCTGCTGGGCTCTGCACCTCTCAGCTCTTCCCCAGACCACAGCGTGGTTCCTTCTGTTCCCTCCTTCCTTCCTTGTTGCAGGGTCTTGTGGTCAGATGTATTCCTGGCTCTCACAGGTGCTGTGCTGTACTATATTGACGACCCTTCCTCTCCAGGACATCCTCTGGCCTCATACAGCAACTACTGCTTCCTGGCCTTAGCGCTAGCAGGTTCTTTGCTCCTGAGGGGACATTACCAGGAGATGTGAGGCATATGATGTCATTGCTACTGGATGGGAGACTCCGGAGGAAAAGGATGTATGTTTTCATGTTTTTGAGGGTGATAGTGCCTATCCTACCAGTGGGCTTCATTTGAGGCCACAGAGGGAGCCCTGCTGTCTGTTGGCCTTTCCTGGGCTGAGGTAGTGGAAGAAAGTTCTGCTGATTTCTCAAGGCCCCAGTCTGCACTATCAGTCTTGTGGCAGCCTTGCATGTGTGTGCGCCTGCATCTGTGTGGGGTTTGTGTGCAGAAGCACGGGTGAGCATGTTATCTGGAAGCTGTGATATGAACTAGATCTTTTTCGAGAGTAGTTCTCACCCTGCCATCTCTGACTTGCTTAATGGGCCTGTCCTTGGTGCTGATCACAGTGCAGCTCAGTGACGGACTCCCAAAGGTCCTGGCAGTGAGGCCCAGCTCCAAGGGTTCCCCTCTGCAGCTGGCCTACTTCTCCATAGTAAAAGCCAGGGTTGCCAAGAAGGGCCTGGTAACCCAATGTTAGCAAGAGGACTACAGCTTCTCCTTAGTTGTGGCTGTCTTTATAGAGCGTGGTTTCCAGGCTTCCTTTCAGAGCATCTTTTCCTGGCTCTGACTCAGGGAGTAGAGAAAGGATGCAAGAGAAGGCCAGGCTGTGCTGAGCAGGATGCTCATGCCCTCTGGGGGAGTTGATCAGATGAAGTCAGGACCTCAGGCCGTCTGGCAGCAGCCACTCAGCTTTGATTTATCCTCTTGACTTCGGAGTCTAGCCAGGCTCCACTCGGGGTAGGTCACGTGCAATTCACAGCTATGGATAGGAGGGATGAGCCCAGTGGTGTTCAATCCATGGCTCCTTAGGATAAGCTGAGCTCTTTCCTTACCTGGCTGTCCAATGGAATCATTTAATAACTTAAGCAGCTCAGCTGCTTGGGGGGCCTCATATACAGCCTGGCCTTTGGTCTCTCCTCCCACCTTGCCTTGAACATCATTCTGATGTTTACATAGCAGGCAGGGGCCTGGCGTTCTGGGGTGTAGCTATCTGTGACCAACAAGAAACTGAGTGGACCTGAATCTGTATCAAAAGGTCACTTATGGCCTGTCCCTGAAATTGAGGAGGCCTGAGCATTCTGCCTGTACCTCACTCAGAGCCTAGAGGTACTGTGCTGGCACAGGCAGGCCCTGTCCTCTGGTACTGTGCTTATCCCATGCATATCTGGGAGTCTTACTGACTTCATGTGCAGCATGGTCCCTAGAGGGCATGGACATAAGCATCCCAAGGTAGAGGTGAAGGATCTCAGGGTCCCCAAGTCACAAGGATGGTAGAGCAAGGATGAACCCAGTTGGGTGAGCTGGGGCTGTCCATATCCTTAGGAATAGGAGCATCAGGGTTAGGAGCAGGTTTTCATCTTTGGTGTGCTACATTATGTTTGGGCTGTAAGTGTTCCTCTGGGACAGAGGGAGCACTGTGCCTCTGCATACTTGGAGCCAGTGTCACAGCAGATCAACGAGGTGGAATCATCGTGATCCATGGTCCAGGCAGGACTCCCAGTACCAAGGAAGGCCCTTTTCCATCTGTGTAGAATATTGAAGTGGAGAAGGCTGTCCTCTAGTCAGCCTGGACTCGAAGTTAACTGCGGAAAGCTGCAAGCCGGTCAGGGCTACCTGGCAGCCCCTGAAGTGCAGGGCAGGCCTGCTCCCACCCTGTGGTGCAGCTCTCTGATGGTGGGTAGCACTGTCTTCCCTTCTTCCTTCACCAGCCTGTAAGGTCGGGTAGAGTGGTGGTTAGAAGGGGAGGGGAGATCCAGCCCCCCCATAATCTATAGCGACTGTCACACAGCAAACTACTCCCATTTCATACAGGCGGGTCAGGTGTCGTGCACGATCGATGGCCGGCGCACAATAATTACAGAACTAGCAGCTGGTGTTGCTTGAGTGACTTTAGGAAGAGTAGGGTCTCAATCTTCCCTCTAATAGGGCTCTGACAGTCTGAGGCGGCAGCGGCTCTGGTGGCTGAGTGTTGGGCTGACGTGTTGTCATTAAACACCAGGTAGCGTGGAACAACAGAGAATACGGATCTTGCACAGGGGGACAGGGTGGTTGACAGCAGTTATTTGTCATCACCGAGCTGCCCAAACTCCTCAGGCTGCAGTGTGAATGGCTGCTTAGGGTGACTTATGGCCCTGTCTGGGGCTGCCGTTGTGATTTGATAATCTGTAAATGTTTGTCAAAGATGGATTCCTTGTTTCCATGGCGCTGCATTGAAGGCTGATGACAAGCCAGCTGTGGCTAGGGGATTCAGACCGCCACTGGACCATGTTCACCTGAGGACAGAACAGCTGAAGTTTCTGGGTCTCGTCAGGTACCTGAGATGGGCCAGGATGTGATACCAGAGAGCCTCCTCCTCCTCTCACGGGCTGGTCTTCCTGCTATTTTTATGTTGGGTGCGCATATATGTATGTGTGTACACATGTGTCCCTGTCTCTTGTACAGATTCTGACTGGAAACTAGAAGGCCTGTTGCTATAACTGCCCAAATGACTGTAAAGTCCTCCTCTGCTGGTAAGGACTTGAGGCATGTTTTTCTACCATTTTGGGATTCTGGCAGGGCCTTCCTAGAAGCTAATGAACTTCTACCTGCACGTTGCCTTGCTGCTGTTCCCAAGGGGCCTGCTGGACATACTGGCCTTGTCCTCAGAGTACAGAGCCAGGGTGTTCAGGAGGGGCCTGAGATGCCCCATCATGCTGCCTGTGCCCACCCCTAGACCTGAGGACCTGGCTGCTTGTGGCATGTCTTTTCCCTTTTGATTTGCTGGGAACTATCAAACACAGGAAAAGTAGAGTGATTTATTAGACTCATAAAAATTCATACTTTGAGATTCCAGTCATCCCACATCTGAAGCTTGTTAGAGCACGGTCTCTGGCAGCTCCTGCCGTGCCAGCGTGGTGGTGGGGAGGGTTCCCCAGTCGCTCCCTCCCTGCCTTAGCTGCCATCCTGCCTTATTTAGAAAAACAGACAGACACGCTTTGGAAGCACAAGGATGACTCTTTCTCAAAGGACGGTGGTTGGGAGGGCAGGAGTTTTGTTGTGATAATACAGATGGAACCTTGTGTCTTCATGGGTGAGAGTAGCTGGCTGGAATTCCTTGCTCTAAAGACCTGGGCTGACACTGGTCAGGTATTGGAGTGCTAAGTATGAGTGGTCTTTGGGGCTAGTTTGGGTTGGCATTACACTTGTGTGCAATCAGACAGAAATCTGCCTATAGTGTGTGGGCGTAGATGGAGACATGGGCATGGGTAGAGGTGTGGACAGGCATAGGAGGCCAAGTTCAAGCGGGCAGGCATGATTCTAGCAGTTGTCATGGACAGAGGATGCAATGCCTCTGTAATCACTGACAGACTAGTAAGAGTAGGAGTTGAGCCCTGTGTGTCTTTTAGAGGCTCCTGCAAACCCTGTTTGCCCTGGTACCCACATCCTGGTACCCACATGGCCTGAGCTGGACCCGTGTGCTGAGCCTCTGGGTTAGGTGGTATAGGCCGCTGCCCTCAGTTCCTGTGTGTCTTGCTGCTGTTGTCTTATCAGTATATTGAGGGCCGCCATGACCTTCAGTTCTGCCATATGATTGGCATTGTTTTATGTGAGAGCATGGGAAGCAGAGAACTCTCTGCTTCTAGTGACAGGGATGTCGGGTCATTTGACTGCTGCCTCCCTCAATAGTTGAGGGTCTAGGGCGCCTGGGAAGCTGGGGCCGGGGGCAGGCCTTCAGCTTTGTCGGCTTTGATGTTGCTTCCTCTCATAGTCGTTGGTCCCCACAGCTTGCCAGTGCCACCATCAGGGAGGCAGGTGTTGTGCATGAACAGACTGGGATGCAGTACTCATCAGTACTGATTATTTCCTGTGCTCCAAGAGGCCCTGCTGCTGGCCGCCTGCTGCCATGACCAAGGGCAGCACATACTCCATTCGTGGTGTCTGGAAAAGGAAAGCAGTTAGAACTTCCTAGCTAGGTGTCAGGGACCAGAAGGCAGAAGGGAGGCTTCCAGTCTAGGTCTAGGTAGGGTCAGGACCCAGTAGACAGTCGTGGGACCCTGCTAAGAACTGGTCTTTATGCTGTCTGGGTATACAGTGGCATGAACTGATGAGTGGGAAGCAGTGCTGGTTCTATACATCCATGGTCCAGTGGAGGGAGTTATTGCTGGGTGGAGTGAATGGGGCCTGAGTGAATGAGGTAATATGCCTCAGCTCCCTAGAGTCAGATTCCACACACAGCAACAGCCAAGCCTAGTTACAGACTTTCTTACAGATAAGAGGTGATGATGGAGATGGTCAGAGATCAGAAAGGTTGAGAGACGCACACCAAGGAGCCTCCACCTCTGGCCTGTGGTCAGTCTTTGACTTTACCTGGTGTCAGTCGGGACCTAGCTGTTGGTGCCATACACAGATGTTCCTCCCCAATTGTACTCCCAAGCAGTGAGCTTAGGGCTTCCAGGCTGGTTCTGCAGTAGCTATTATTGCCTTTGGCTAGCGCCAGAGCAGGATGTTCTAGTTCCAGTATGGAGTTACACGTAGTTTGGTCTGGCACAGAACCGAGGAGGCTGGGAGGATGAAGGCTGGAGCCTTGGTTTTACCTTGTATAGGAGCTATTGGTATCATGCTTGGAAAGATGGCCACTGAGCTATGGAAAAAGGAAATTAGATGGTGTGTGTGTGTGTGTGTGTGTGTGTGTGTGTGTGTGTGTGTGTTTTGCATGTCTGTGCAGAAGGCAGTCTATGTGGTACAGCTACAGTCATACACTGGGAGAAGCTGAGGCAGAGCCTGGGCCAGGGGCATTTGACTCTGAGCTGTGGTTCTAGGCAAGCTTTGGTATGGCGGAAACAGGAGAGAAATGGCCCTGAGCCAGAGACGGTCCCACAGTCTTATGGGAGGAGCAGGATGGGTTTAGGTGGCGTAGGGATTCCCAAATAGAATAGTCTCTTTTGGAGTCTCCTTTCTCCTCCGTTATAACACAGGAGTGTCAGAGTCTACCTTGTTTGAATTTCCTCTCAACTACCTCAGGGGCTGATAATCACACATACCTGTGTTCCTCAGGAGTGATGAGCTGTGGGCTGAGGTGCCCCCCTGTGGTCAGGAAGTGGCTGATTCCACGGTCCTCGGTCCTCGCTTTGGTTAGGTCTTGCTATGGCCCCAAGCTCTGGTCACTCTGACTATGCCACCCGGCCACAGTGTGGACTACAATCATCTCAGATCCCAGCCCCAAGCCTTTATAGGGTAGGCTATGTCTGCTGGAGTCAGGAAGAGCCTGCTCGTTCACCCAGGAGCAGCCCTTGCCCGCCCTGCTTTCTGCGAGAGACAGCAAGTCCTGTTGACACTGTCTCTGCTCCTCCCGCAGCACTAGTGAGCACCGCGCTCCTTCCAGGCCCGCGGGGTGTGCAGACAGCCCAGGTGCACGTCACGGTTTTAAAGGTGGGCGCAGAGGCCTTTCAGAGATGCAAGCTGCACGTTCTGTTTAGAATTTTGTGGCCATTTTCCCAAGAGTGCAGTTCAGCAGGTGTGGGGAAGAGGCTGTCTGGCAGGGCCTGGTACTGGCAGGGTACACCACACTGGCTCTGCAGAGACAGACCTGAGTGCGGGCCTCTTATGCCTGTCCATATGTAACATGTAGTCCTTCTGCACGAGTTGGGGAGGGGGACAGGTTGCTGGAGAGGACTAGTGTCCCCCAGGCACCTGCTGACTGCAGCAGAAGAGACAGGGCCTCTGGGAAGTGGGAAGTGGATGGAGTAAGACGGTATCCCCTCCCATTGTGCTGTCTCAGCTGCCAAGAGTCTGCCCAGAAGCCACTAAGCTCAAATGGCTTCTCACTACCACTCCTTCTTGTTCATCCCAGAATAGGCAAGGGGTCCACTCTTGCCCCCACCACTGCTGGACCTGCCCTTCAGCTCTTTCCTAGCCCAACTCAAGAGAGACAGGCACTGTCACATGAGCAGAACACCCAGGCTTGAGAAAGGGGCCTGACTTGTCAGGTCCTTGCTGGTACATGGCCATCTCTAGTTTATCTCTCCATTTTTACCAGGGATTAGGATACCCTTGTCTAGGACTGTCCCTGCTTCTTGAAGCCCGGCATTTCTCTAGTCTTGGCCTGTGGATGTAATCTGTGATTGCTTCTGCTCTTCAGAGCCAGGTTCTCTGGAAAGTTGCTCTGGAATGTCTGGAATGACGTTTCCTGTCTTGCCCCTGTGTCTACAAATGGCACTGGAACACCATCTATTGTAACACAACTAATTAGGCAATTAATTGTGGAAGTGTACTCTCATGGGAGAATGGCTGTGCCTTGCTCTGGAGCCCTTCTGCAGTTGTGGGGACTCAGGCACAGCTCTTGAACTATGGGATGGCAAGAATAGTGTGTAAGGTAGAAGAAAAGGACTTCAAGAGAAAGTGGGTGGGCATGCAGGTGTGTGGTAGTACTGGGTCACATTAGGAGCATTTACCAGGCCAAGGCGATAGGCATAACCCCATCTGTGTCGACATGTTCCTGCAGCTCTGGGTCCTGGAGCTCACTACCACCTGCCTGTGCCAGTGAAGGAGGTCAGACTGGTGGGTGCCGCTCTCTACCTCATGCTCATGTTTCTTCTCCCAGGCCAGTTGCACCAGGACAGATCCTGAGCTGGCCTGGAGCTTGCATCTCATCAGAAACTGTGACACGAGGCGGGAAAGACCCTTTGGACTCCTGTCCCTGACAAAAGGGAGTTGGGTCTGTACAGATAGCCAGTGCCACTGTGAGCTGGTTAGAGACTGCCCATGCTGGTCGTGAGGTGGGGACCATGGAAGAAGATGCTATTGATGGACAGACAGGACAGCTAGCCTAGGAGCCAAATGGGAAGGAAGTATAGTTTATGGAGCAGAGTAGAAATCAATGCGGCTTCTGGAAGAGCTGATCCGTGATGAGTTCTTAGAGTTGACTTAGCCAGTGAAGAGTATAGACAGTTTGAAGATATTGGAAAAGTGTCAGAGTAGCTGTTGATAAAAAGCAGATTAGGCAATATATGAAGAAAGTTGAATCATCCGGAATTAGAGGCAGTGAGCCTGACTGGGCAGATACTCTCAGCCATCTCTGTGGCTTAGTCCCCTGTCCTCAACCATGAAGGGTCCTCAACCTATAACAACTCTGAGAAGCCAGCTCCAGATGGCCTTCTGTCTCTGCCCTCTCCACATGCATCCTGGAGTGTTACAGTCTTCCTGTGGATCTGACCCTGCCAGCCTGTTTCCCAGCATCTTCGCTGTCAAGAACTTGGAGTAATTTTCAGAGTTCTGTCAGGCAGGTCATATTCTTTGTAGGCCCACTTCTCCTGTTCCATTGGCATGTCTGCCTGATGGCTGACCCTGGCACATTCTGTGCTTGGGTGCCAGTTTCTGGCTCCATCTTAGCTGACCTGGTTGGAATGGAAGGATATTTTCTAAAGCCAGAGCTTACTCTGCTGAAGACTCCTACTGCCCTGTTCTAGTCATCCCAGCAGAAGCTGGCTGCTGTTTCACCTACCTGGTTCTGGGGCCCAGCTAGGGTTGATGGATACCACTCTTGGGCGTGGTCAGAAATCTTTTGGCTCTCTGCTCCTGTGGATGGGCAAGACTCCACGCAGTGTCCTCTCCTTTCCTAGGGGAGCTTGTGTGGTTTTTGTGACCAGAATGCTTACCTTGGCTCTTCAGCTGGCTGGAGCAAGAGGTGGGGAAGCAGCTTTTCCCTGGGTTGCCTTATGTATATCTTTGTACAAAGTACTAGTTCTCCTATCACCCGATATATTAGCTGATTGTGAAGTTAGCAACTTATTTTCTTCCTAGTCATTTACCTTTGAAGTTCCATAAAAGTCTGAACTGCTTCTCAACTCCTGCCTGTGACACCTGTCAGAGGATCCTGCCATCTGTGGTGGGCACTTAGAGAGCTGTGCTCCTGGACAGTGGCTGACTCCTAGGCCCCCTGCTCAGCCACTTTGGGGCTGCCCAGACTTCCTGGGCTGAGTGGTCTCCCTTCTTCCCTCCTGATGACGGAGGAGGGTACAACCATGCTCTTGAGAGTCCCTTGAGCTGCTGCTCCTGACCAGCCCCTAGCCTGGGAGCGAGGGTGTTGAACTCACAGCCAGAGAGTTCAGCTTGGACAGGAGCTGGAGCCCTGCTGATAGATGGGGCTCATATCCCATTCAAATATGATGCCAGCAGTTTTTTTGTAGTTTGTCTTCCATTGCGGTAGTAAAGTTTTTAATTAGGAAAGCTAATGAGTTCGATTAGTCATTAGAAGTGACCTCTGACGGCGGGCGGAGAGGGCTGCATGTGTGGGCCTGATAACACAGCCAGGGCAGCGTAGGCAATAAAGGCGCAAGGCCTTGATTTGAGTGAAGCGTGCCACAGGGGATACATATGCGGAGAAAAAAAATTACAGCCCTGGAGTCTGTAATGAAGGGAATTAAACCAACATCCTATCTAAATAACATGATTATCTACACAAAACCCTTCAGCCAGCAAGGCGGGTGGGCTGCCCCCACCTGTGTCCTCTGGGAGGAGGGCCCAAGCTGTTCCTGACAGTGAGTCTGGCTGCCCAGGAGCTCTAAGTCTTTATCCCCGTCTACCAGGGAGGGAGGGCCCATCCTCCTTTAAGCCTGTCTGGTCCCTGTGTGCTAAGCATAGTCTTCAAACCCTTGCTCCTGCTGCCACTGCAGCCGGGTTTGTTTTGTTTTGTTTTCATTTCTGCAGCCCATCTGTCTGACAGTTTGCCCTATATCCCTGGGTCATTGTCATGAATATATCTGAGCTGTCTATCTGGAAAGGCTGGGGACGATGAATAGTTTGGGACCAGACTAGGGGATGCAGCCCCACTATTGGTGGACGAGCTTCATCATCCTCTTTGTGAATCCTTCAAATCATTTCACTCTCATGAGAGAGCTGTTCCTTGGGACCATGGTAGGGGTGATGTTGTGTGAAAAATACCCCACCTTGCTTTACAGTGATAGGAAGTCAGAGAGTCTGAGTCGTTACCCTGTATTTTCCTTTTTTGTTTTTTTGTTTTTTTTTGTTTTTTTCAAGACAGGGTTTCTCTGTGTAGTTTTGGAGCCTGTCCTGGATCTCGATCTGTAGACCAGGCTGGCCTCGAACTCACACAGAGATCCGCCTGCCTCTGCCTCCCGAGTGCTGGATCAAAGGCGTGCACACCACTGCCTGGCTGTTACCTTGTATTTTCTTGGTGTGACAATTGGATACTAACAAGTGACATGCAGGAAGTTAGTGAAGAAATTTGATCCTAGGCTTGCTAGTAGGAGGAATGAGAACAGCAGAGACCTCAGCCTAGGTGCTGCCACTCAAGTACTGACTGTTCAGAGCTGCTGCACAGGGGAGATCCTTTCTAGAATTCAGTCCTATGGGGGTGGAGGTGGAGGGCTTCCCTGAGGAGGTAACATCTGCTGGATAAGGGAAGGTTATGTTAGCTGAAAAGACAGCCAGGGAATAGGAGCAGAGCCGGTTTTGACCTGGTGCAGGCTGTCAGATGGAACATGGTTCCACACAGCCCAGTCCTAGCTCTTGCCATTGGAGTGTGCTGGGCTGTAGAACTAAGCTTTGTGGCTCTAAGCTGTGGGCGAGTTTTAGGATTCGTGTCTCAGTAGCCATGCACACACTTAGGAGACCACGAGCAGGGCATGAACAGAAGAAGTTGCTGGTTAGTTATTAGGAGCCCTGGAGCGTTCTGTGTGCTGACCTTAGCATGGGGAGCAAGCAGGTTGATCCTTGAGCATTGCTCTGGTTGATATGCCCCTGTCTACTGGGAATGCTGGCCTCAGATAGCCCAACTGTAGGCTTCCGATGTAGAGAAGGAATGGTTCCGTAGGCCACATTCTCGTCTCAGGAAGAAGCAAAAGCCTGGGGCTGGGCTTGCAGGCAGTGAGGTCATCTCTGGGTTATTGACAGTGAGGATGCCTGTGTTCTTGAGCTCTTAGTTGGAACAAACTCATATTGATTGTTGGCCTCTCCTTGGTTCTAAGACCTTGAAAATCCAATTCAACAAACATTTATTTATTGATACCCCCTGTATACCAGGCTCTCCCTGTGTCCTAAACATGTTTGGGTTATAGGGGCAGTGCTCAGAGTTGCAGATTCACTTTGGTAACTCAGCGAGGATCACAGAATTCCAGGTAACGCAACTTCTCTTAGATGTATTATTATTATTATTATTATTATTATTATTATTATTATTATTTTGGTTTTTCGAGACAGGGTTTCTCTGTGTAGCTTTGACACCTGTCCTGGAACTCACTTGTAGCCAGACTGGCCTCAAACTCACAGAGATCTGCCTGGCTCTGCTCCAGAGTGCTGGGATTAAAGGCATGCACCACTACTGCCTGGCTATATGTATTATTTATTTAAGTTTTCTGAGACATGGTCTCACTTATGTAGCTCTGGCTGGTCTAGAACTCACTATGTAGATC
>NW_023504174.1:0-34000 GCF_004664715.2 Peromyscus leucopus
GAGGCCAGGGACAGGTCTTCACTCTCTCTTCCCTATTCTGAGAAACTGAGGCACACACCATGATGGCTTGGCCATCATGTCCCCTCACCTGGGCTACAGCTCTAAGTGGCCCAAGCTCCTGCCATGCCCCTGCATCAGTCCTACACCACTGAGTTGCCCAGACGGACACCTCACTAAGCTCCCTACTGTGGGCTTCTGACTCAGATGCCCCACCAGGCAGGCCAAATGTCTGGCTTGCATCTTCGCCCCCCTTCCTCAGACCTCCCACCCATGTAGTCTACGTTTACTCAAGAATGACAGTAGTCCAGGGACCCATTTCTCCTGTCCCTTGCTCCCACGCCTGGCGCTGATCTCACAAATCCTTGGCCGTTGGGAACAATGGACAAAATAAAATACCGATGGGCATGGGGGAGGGTGTGGTAGGGGGAGGTTCTGGGCTGGGCCTCAGACCCAAAGCACACATGAAAAAAAAAAGGGGGGGGGCTGGAAGGCAGTCGCCCCGGAGGTGCTGAGGCTGAGGCGGAGAAAGACAGCAGGGTCCGTCCACCTGACCATCTTCACTTTGACTATCCATCACCGACCCCCCCCCATTCCACACGCACCCTGCCCTCGCTCTGTTCCCACCCCCACTGCCTCTTCCGCGCCTCCCTCTCCCACATTAATCTCCAGGCCTTCTCACTGCTGATTCAAGCAAAACAGAGTTTGCCTTTTCCCCCTCCTCTCGGCCGTTTTTTTGTTGGCAAAGCAGAAAGGCATCTCAGCATACACATGTCTCAGCCTCCCGCCCGGGGAGCCGCTCTGAGAACGAAGCACCCCTCCATGCTGTGTGCCGCCTTGGGTTTGTACACATGGTGAGTGTGCACACACACACACACACACACACACACACACACACGTTTCTATCAGCCTTATGTTCTCCCCGTTGGCCGTAGACCCTGGGTCTGCGTAGGTCGCGAGGAGACAGGGGAGGTCCCTGTTCTTCCCTCTCAGGCAGCATGTGTGTGTGTGTGTGACATATGTCGTCTCTTCCTCAGGTATTCAGGGCCCTCGCTGGCCAGCTGGCCCGTCCTTGTTCACGACCCGAGGGTCCACCTGTGATCCACAGTAGTAAGCATTATGTGGCTGAGGCCAAAGGGGCTGCAGTTCGGAGCAGGGGTGTGGCCAAGCAAAAGCTGCCCCAGGAAGGGACGTGGATGGACCCCGAAGGCTGGGAGGATGCCAGATAGGTAGGAAGGTTCGGGGAACAGTGTCGGGCGGGGTGGTGGGAAGAAACACGCCGGGGTAAATGGGTCAGAACCGGGCTTGCTCACATTCCTGGTGGGGGTGTCCATCAGCTGGCCCATGAGGGTAGCTACCGTGTGTTGTTAAGATCAGGGCCAGTACCCTCCAGCGTGCGTGGCCTCCCTGCCCGGCTCCCGCAGGTGCTGTTTTGTGTTACACACACCTATTTTCCTGTCTAAAATAGTTCATGCAGAGGGCTAGCTGGGCTTCCGTTACCTCGCAGTCCTACCCCGGCGGCACAGAACTCTAGATCCAGGGAACCATGGTCCTAGGGGCTCTCCCACCGTGGCGGCTGGGCCTCAGCCAGGGACTTCTGTCCTGCCCAGGGACGGTGTGTCCCAGGCACTGGTCTCACACTGGCAGAATGCAAGGATGACCCAACTCAGATACAGTGACGCAGAGCTGTGCCTGACTCCATCTGAGCGGAGTCACCCTAGTACAGGAACAGCCTTCAGAGAGACCCCTAAAGCGGTGACTTCGGGGCAGGAGACCTTATGATTTAGGGTAGAGGGCTCAGTTGGCCAGGGCCCAGGAACAAAGGCCTGGGCATGGTGAGGTCAGCAGAAGTGTGAGGCAGGCTGTGGTAGCCTAGAGCCACCATGTAGGTGGAGGCAGCTCCTTCTCTCCTCATCCTGACAGACCATTCAAGGTGTGTGTGTGTGTGTGTGTGTGTGTGTGTGTGTGTGTGTGTGTGTGTGTACTTGCATGCATGCTTGAGGTGGGGGTGGGGCATGGGGGGGGGGTCTCACATTCACTCTCCTCCCCAAGGGCTGCCCACCCTGTCATCTCTGATTATCAGGTAATGGCCTCCTTGACACACAGTTTTGTTAATAACATTAACAAGAGCCGAGGAGCCTGAGTGACCTTGGCCATTCTGCTGCGTTGGGGGGATTGTCCCAAGAGGGCAGGTGAATGAGGAGAGGCGCAGCTGGATCCCCCGGGAGTCTCTGCTACTTCAGAAGGAAGCTGTACTTGGGTCTTCCAGACTCACATGCCCATGCCCTACCTGCGCCTGCGCTGGACCTTGATGCTGATGTCTGCAGGGGGTGGTGTGCAGCAGAACCCTGGACTGTGTAGCCAGACCTGGAGCATAGGATCGGGTACTCTCACCTGGGAGCCCCACAGGAAAGGTTGGACCGTAAAAGGCTGTGGGTTGCTGACCTGGCTGCCTCTCCTTCCTGGGCTTTCCTCAGATTCATGGGGGTTGGAAGAGCTGCCGCCTTCTGGGGCGGCATGGGTGGGCAACAGCTGCCCCCTGGTGGTCCCAGGGAACAAGTTCCCATCTGTTTTTTTTTTTTTTTTTTTTTTTTTTTTTTTTTTTTTTTTTTTTTTCTTGTCTTTTCTAGTTCTGGGGATTGAACCCAGGACTTCACGCACGCTGGGCAGTGCTCTACCACTAAGATACACGCAGCCTTTCTGTTTCCATCCTGAACCTTCCAGGGCCTTTGAGGGAGAGCATCTTCATGGCTTCACCATACATAGTTTAGGACTGCTTCCCACACGGCGTTCCCACCCTGTCCCTTTGGAGTCCAGGTCCTGAGCCCACCCTTCTAAGGGACTTTGCCAGGGCCTGCACGAGAGCAGGTGGAATTGGGCAGCGGGGTGGCCAGAAGACGTGTTTCCTGGGAAGAAGAGGGGACTCTGAAAGCTGGGGGCACTGTCAGGGGGCTGCAGATGAATGAAATGCTTTCTCTGGGACCTTACACAGACAGAGACTGACCAGCGGGGAAGGGGAGGTCAGTGTGAGGTGACCAGAAGGGCCACTACACGCCAGGCAGAACCTCCCCATTCAGGGTAGGGCCCTGAGGGTACGTGCCCGGAGCAACTTGAGGATAGAGCCACGCAGCAGAAGAGGTCATAGGTCATGGCAGGGGCCAAGGGGCCTGCTTCAGGAGAACAGCGCCATCCCTGCTGCCCTCCACGGCGGCGGCGGCGGCGGGGGGGGGGGGGTAGCTGTATGAGCACTGTGTCTGGAGTGGACTGGGACATATCCCTGGTGTGGATAAAGTGGCCACGGTCTCAGCACTGGGCTCAGGCTTAGCTCATCTGGCTGGCATTTTTAATAGACATCTCTCGCTCTAAGCAAGGTGGGGGCAGCCTGAGGGCGCCCCAGAGCAGAGGACAGAATGCACTAGGCACACCTGGCTAGCTGGAGCTGGTCACAGGGTGACGTACACAGGAAGACGGCCTCCACAGCCACCCTGGGTACACAGGGGTACAGAGTGTCCAGCTCAGGGACAGGAGACACAGTTCCTGTTGGTGCAGGGGTCAGGGTGGCTCCCAGTCTTGCTCTGTTTGGTCTTCCGGCTCCAGCCAAGGATGGGCCAGGGGCGGGCACGTGCAGGCATTGGCGTCTCAAAACCACACTCCCTCTGGCTCCACAGCAGTGCTGGCCGTCGGGGTCCCTACAGCCAGGACAGAGGTAGACGTGGTCAGCCATCGCTGCCTGCCCTATCTGCGGCCACCCTGGTTAGAGGTTAGAGCCCTTTAGGAGTGGTGGGTGCGTTAGGGACATGTTGGAGGCGTCTGGAGTGACCGTAGGAGGCTGCTAGCCACCTGGAATGGCCTTGCTGAATGGATGTGACCTCTGGAATAGATTGGTTTAGAAGCCTCTAGTCTGGGGACAAAATCCCACTGACGTGGGTTAGGGGGCTTCATTTGGAGCAGGACAGTAACCACACTAAGGAGGCACCATCACCGGTGGACACTGCCCAGGAAGCCACCTCCACTGAAAGCCACCTGCCCGCCTGCTCTCTGAGGCCTCTTGAACACCCAAGAGGAAGACCAGGGCTGGGTGGGGCTGGGGGTTGGGGGATCTTCTCCCAGGCCAAGGGTTCACCGTGCTACGTGGCTCAGGGCTGGGCAGCATGGACACGACCTGCAGGCTCACGCCTTCCTCGCCCACGCCCCTCAGCTGCGCCACCACCTCCACGTGTTTCCACCGCTTGCAAGTGCCGCCCGTTCACGGACACGATGTAGTCACCCTCCTTCAGGCCGGCGGACTGCGGAGAACGTGGGTCGGTGAGGTGGTGGCAAGTACACTTTGATAGTCTAGTATGGTGACATGGGGGGGGGGCTAGAGGACAGATGACCTTTACCTCAGCCTGACCCCCAGGAGCAACGGCGGCGATGAGGACGGGCGAGTCTCCCCGCAGTGTGAAACCAAAGCCGCCCTCTCCTGGAGTCATGTGCACCGGCCCTACCAACCGCCACCGGTTCTTGTTGAGAACACGGACAGGGGACCCTGGAAGGAGGCAAGACCGATTCTTGGTTGAGAACACGGGCAGGGGACCCTGGAAGGAGGCAAGACCGATTCTTGGTTGAGAACACGGGCAGGGGACCCTGGAAGGAGGTAAGTGGCAGAGGCCTGGCTGAGTGGCAGCCAGTGAGCCCTGACCTGCCTGGCGCCTCCGTCTTAGCCACACACACCCTGGAGCAGAAATGGGTGAGGAGGCCCCAGGGGAGAGGGACAGGGAGGGGGAACTGGCCTGCTCACCAGCCGATGGAAGAAGTCCGTCACCTTCATCTGGGACAGGCTGGGCACTCTCACCTCCGGGGCTTGGTGGGTCTTGGCTGACAGGGCAGGAGGGAAAAGACGATTGGAACCGAACCCCAGACTCTTGGCCCTCCCAGAACCAGAGGGCTTGGCTCAGTTCAGAGGAGTGTGTGGCCCTCGACTGCACGTGGAACTCTCCTGGGTCCTCAAAACCTAGCTGTTCCTACTGACAGCCAGGGCTATACTAGTTCCCTGAGTCTATGCTAGATGTAGAGGCTCCAGGAATCCACCTGGAAGCCCCAGCTGGCACCGGGCCTCTGTCCCCTCTTGTCTTGCGAGAATCAAGTGTGAAAGGCGGTGCCAGGGGATGCTGGCCTGATATCCCCCCCAAGACTCACTCCTCAGCCCAGCCTGCCTGCCACCCACCAAAGAAGGGTTCACTATGCAGCCAGGCTGTCCTTCAACGCCGTCCTCCTGACTCAGCCTCCCTAGTGCTGGGCTGGGATCACAGGCATGTGCTCCCACCCCTGGCTTGCTGACTGCCTCTCAAGCGGCAGTGGCAGGGGACTCAGCCTCGCCTTTTTGACTGACACACTCATCCAAGGGGCCCCCAAAGGGCTGCTCACGCTGGATGTCGGGGGCCTCCACGCCTCGAAGAAGTCATCCTCACGCTCGAGCTCTGAGTACTTGGCCAGCGAGTGCCGCAGTGCCTGAGTCACCACGACCTGGAGCAGGTCCACCTTCCGCAGGACCGGCACAGAGTGTGAAGCCGCAGCGCCTCCTCCTGGCCCAGGATGGCACGCTTCAGGTGGGCCTTGGCTGTGCACAGGAATAGCACTGTTACACACACACTCACACACCACACACACACACACACACACACACCACATGGATGCATGCATGCGTACCCTATCAACTGGCCCTTTCAGGCTGGGCACACACACACATACACACACACACACACACACACACACACACATACACACACACATATGCACGCACGCACGCACGCACGCACGCACGCACGCACGCACGCACACCCCACACAGGAATGCACGGGTGCCCCGCCAACTGGTCTTCTAGGCTGGGTCCCAGACCCTCTGTCTCAGTATGCTCAGGAAGGGAACGGGACATAGCATCAGACAGTGTTGGCCAGATTAGCAAAGTTCTAAGGCCGGGCGGTGGTGGCGCACACCTTCAATCCCAGCACTCGGGAGGCAGAGCCAGGCGGATCTCTGTGAGTTCGAGGCCAGCCTGGGCTACCAAGTGAGCTCCAGAAAAGGCGCAAAGCTACACAGAGAAACCCTGTCTCGAAAAACAAAAAAAAAAAAAAAAAAGAAAAAGAAAAAGAAAGGAAAGTTCTGCGAGCCAAACAGTACAGCAAGGGAAAAGCTCTCCCCATCGACGTACCCACCTGCCCAGCACTCCCAAGAGCCCTGCTCCCAGCAATTTCCACCAACCCAGGGATGTCAGCTGCCGGGCGGGCGGCTATGGGGACACCTGCACATTTGGCCCGGGCCCTGCCCTGTCTGTGATGCCTCACCAAGCTTCTGCGCTCCTCCGGGTGCTGTGGCAGCGTGGGACCTTGGGGCTCACAGGCCGTCGAGGCTGGAAGACTTGCTCCCGCCTTGAGAGTTCATCTTGTCTGCTGCTGGGGGCGGGGGTGGTCAGAGAGGCCATGAGCCTGAGCAGGGGGCCTCTGTGGGCGCACACAGGCGTGAGGGGCGGCGCACTCACAGGAGCCTTCGCAGAGGGCCGTGGCTGCGTGGTAGTGGGCCAGGGCGCAGAAGTGCTCAGCCTTGACGTGTGCCAGGTTGGTCCAGGAGGCGGGCAGGTAGTCTCGGACAGGCGGCTGGGCCATGGCTCGGTGCACCAGCCCATACTCAGCTGCCACCTGCCAACGGGCATGTGGGTGCAAATGGAGCCTCTGCCTTTCTCCAGGCCCACGGAGCTCAAGGGACAAGGCCAGTTAACCCCTAGAAGACAGCCTAAGTTTCCTGCCTAGGCACCCAAGGCTCCACCTACTCTGCCCCACATTCTGGCAGCCTCGCCCTAGATTCCAAGCTGAGCCAGACTGGGCATCCAGGGCTCGGTGCCTGTTCTCAGGACTCAAGAACCAGGGCAGTCACTGGCCTTAGCGAGTGACATGGAGCACTAGATTTCGGGTGCCTTGTCTGTGGCTGCCCATTTGTGCCTGACTTGGCTCCAAACCCACTCTGCTCCTGTCCCACGGAGCCTTGCTCTCCTCTCTGAGTGGCCACAGCTCGGCCAGCTTGTCGAGGCTCCTGGGCAGGACTCCTTGGCCTTACCTGGGCAGCTTCCTGGGCCAACTGCAGCTGAGCTGGACCGTTGTCAGGTGTGTCGGAGGCTGTCAGCAAAAGGCCCCTGAAGATGCATTCCTGGGCCTGCGCCACCATGAGCTGCTCCAGCATGGAGAGAGATGCGGCGCTCATGTCTGGGCTCGGCGCGTGGGAGAAGTTCTCCCTCAGGAGTCTGAAGGCCCCTGAGGATGGACAGAGTGCTCACGCGGGCAGGGAGGGAGTCCCATGCCCACCAGAACTACCTTCCGAACTTCCACTGGAGGACTTAGGCGCTAAGTCTCTCACACAGGGAGGCCATGTCCACCAACCCTATTTCCTGCCCCGGAGAGACGGGCACAATACCCTTCCACTGTGGTCTACAGCCCTCACCAGCAGCCTCTGGAAAGCCTCAGTGGCATGGCTGGTGCCCTCGTGCAGGAGCAGTCCTGCCGCGCTCCGATCTGCGTGTGGAGTGCCCAATGTTAAACAGTACACTGCCCTTCTCGAAGGCCAGAGCCGCTGCTGTGCCGGGACCCCTGTGAGCGAGTCGTACCTGCGGCGTGGTGTGTCAGGGTGGTGGGTACGGTTCCCATAACAACCGGCCTCCCAGCCCCGGGGTCCTCCACCTCTGCTGCTAGCCCTACCAGTGGAAGAGAAGCCTTGGGCTCCTGGCAGGGCTGAAGAAACGTGCATCCAGGAAGCAGAGCTGGCCGTAGTAGGCTGCCAGCAGATCCAGGCCCTCTCATCCCTGCTGGGAGTCCTCGTGGCTGCCAGGGAGAATCCAGCTGGGCCCGTCCCAAGATCCACCACTCACGATGCCATCCTCAAAGCTCCTGGGCATCATCTCCGAGGAACACTTGACCCCCGCCCTCAGGCAGCCTGGCACAAGAGGCCAAGTAGGGCCCTGAGGAGGGGACAGCAGTGCCACGGCCCAGACCAACAGAGCATAGTCAGAACAGAGGCACCTGTTAGTCAGGTCCTTTCACGAACACACTGGCTATTCCTGTCTCCCAGGTTTCCTCCCAGCATGTGGGGACTCCGTGTGACCTCTACACTGAGATCCAACCTTCCTAGACTTGGCTCCCTCTTCGGCTCTGGAGCAATATGAGGGGGAGCGGTCCACGCACCTGCCGCAGGTCCTCTAGTTCCTGGATCTCTGTCTCATAGGAAGCACCGTCCTCCCCAAAGTGCTCCGAGATCAGCTCCTGATGGAAGAACAGGTATTGCCTTGGGGCACTCCATGCTGGCGGCCTGCTCTGGGGGAACGGATGGGCCAGGGCTGAGGACCCAGGGGCTGGGACTACGGTGGATGCTGATGTTCAGGTCCCAAGCTCTGGGTTCCAAAGACCAGAACTGGGCCAGGATTCTTTGTGGTGCCATTTTCACATTTTCTTTCATCTGTCAGTCACCTTGGCGACAGTGAGTCATAAGGTCATATCATTTTCCATGGGGCCTACAGCCCTGGAAGAAGGAACACGGAATATTCTGGGGTCTGAACCCTTCCAGGTCACTCAGGAGTCAATTGTTCTCAAAAAACAGGTACCAGATGGGTGACATCCTTGAGCCAGGGGGGCCCTCTACAGGGGATTCTGTTACCTCATGGTCATATTAGGGTTCCCAGAATGATGAGGCCCCTTCATAGCCATTGTGGGGCAGGACCCAATCCAAACTTTCATCTAACCCTTAGCCCAGGCTGGGACCAGAAGAACCAGCAGCGGGAGGAGGGCAGTTCCTTGGTGGCAGCCCTTCCTCCCCCCCCCCCCGTACCTCTGCTTCTCATCTGTTCAATGGGATAACTCGATTAGGAAGCATCTAACCCCCCCCCCTCAGCCCACTTCAGGGCCGCGTCCCTCAAAGTTCACAGGCCAGCACTTACCTTCAGGGGTGTGGCCCAGTCCAACTCCTTGGTTTCCTTCAGGCCCAGGGGGATCATGGGAATGGTAAACACTTTCACTGGAACCAGAAACACGAGCTCTAGACCTATTACCATGCGGCGGCCTGGTCCTTCCTGAGGCTCCCCACCCAGGCGCACCTCCAACATATGATGTATATGGTGTCTCCCACCCCTCCGGCTGGTCCACATCCACGCTGCTGCTCAGCTCTGCAGTTCCTCCTTCAGCAGCTGCAGGTTGGAGTTGACATAGCTCAGCTCCAAGGCGACCGTCTCTCGGACCCAGGTGTTGCTGGTGGCTCTGGGAGGGGCCAGGGGAGGTGGGGAGACCCATGCCTGAGGCAGATCCAGTGACCCAGACCCAGAGCAGCCCTCCTGCTTTGGCCCAGCTTCAGAGCCCATCCAGAGCAGTGAGTGCTGCAGGGCTGGTCCCACGGCTGGAGTCAGGGTGGCAACACGGAGGTGCTCTCCTCTTCTTTTTAAAGGATTTACTATGGGCTGGAGAGATGGCTCAGAGGTTAAGAGCACTGAATGCTCTTCCAGAGGTCCTGAGTTCAATTCCCAGCAACCACATGGTGGCTCACAACCATCTGTAATGAGATCTGGTGCCCTCTTCTGGCCTGCAGGACACATGCAGGCAGAATACTGCATATATAATTTAAAAAAATGTGACTCTTAAAAAAAATTATTTATTTCTATTTGATGTGCATTGGTGTTTTGCCTGCATTGATGTCTGTGTGAGGATGTCAGGCCCCCTGGAACTGGAGTTACATATGGTTGTGAGCTGCCGTTTGGGTGCTGGGAATTGAGCCCGGGGCCTACTGGAAGAGCAATCAGTGGACCACTGAGCCATCCCCCCACCCTCCCTTCCTCTTCTACGATGCCTCCTCTTACAGCTCATCCTCCAAAGCCATTGTGATTCCAATACAAGTTCCCTAGACTCTGGGCACAGCCAGCCCTCCTGTATCTGTTTTGGGCCCCAACACAGGGATCAGAGAGTCTCTGAGGACAGGGAAGAGGAGGATGTTGAGGGGTATGAGCCTGGGGCTCTCCTGCAGAGTACACAGAGTGGTTTGTGTGGTCAGAGAAGCTGGGTCAGAAGATCATTGGCAAGGTCCTCAACCTTGGAGTGCTCGCCACCTGCCATACACAGCTTCTTCTGAGCAGTCTCCAAGGCTCACTAGATACTGCTGGGCCTCTTAAAAGGAGCCTGTGGTCCTCTGGCTCAGCATATATGGGGAGGCCCAGAGGTGGGAATGGGCCTGGTTTGTCTGTGAGGGTCTAGGCTGAATGGTGAGCTATAGAGTCGTGCCCATCTGCCCATCTGTCCCTCTTTTGACTGATGACAGGATCACTCCCCGGGTCCAGGGCCAGGCAGTAGCAGGTGCTCACCTGTAGAGGTTTTCGGCACCCGTCCGCATCCGCAGCTCCTTGCTGATCTGCTGGTGGAGCCTAGCCCTGTGGCTCTGCAGCTGGCTGGGCTGGTTCTGATTCAAGGAGTCACAGCCCTGTGGGGAGGATGGCGGTGGTTATGCCCACAGAGCCCCAACAGCATAGCCGCTGCCAACCTCAGGGGACCTCAGCTGGTCCTTGGGAAAGGAAGTGGTCACTGTGGGCCGGATCCTGAGCGGGTGTCACAGGGAGGGGCTGGGCAGGCCTGCCTGGGAACATGGGTGAGATGCTTCCCACAATGCTTCACAGATGCCACAGACTCAGCCTCATCCCAGCCATCCGATTGGCCCCATACATCAGGAGGCTTTCCCACACAACCACTCTCCTAATACTGAGTACTCCATGGCCCACAGTTTAAAATACGGTGTGACAGAGCTCTGGACACAGCTCTATGAGGAGATGCCCCATTGGCTGAGTGTCCATACTGCTCTTGTAGAGAACCCAAGTTTGGTTCCTAGCGCCCACGTCAGGTGGCTCACAACTGTCAGTAATTCACCTCTGGGGGGCGGGATCCAACACCTCTGGCCTCCGAGGATACCTGCATTCATATGCAAATAACCTCACACATAATTAAAAATAAAATCTCTTAAAAAAATAAAATATGTGGGGCTGGAGAGATGGCTCAGAGGTTAAGAGCACTGGCTGTTCTTCCAGAGGTCCTGAGTTCAATTCCCAGCAACCACATGATGGTTTATAACCATCTGTAATGAAATCTGGTGCCCTCTTTCTGGCCTGCAGGGATGCAGGCAGAACACTGTATGCATAATAAATAAATTTATATTTTTTTAAAAAAAATTAAAACATGTTATAAATCTCCATCAGGAAGCCCTTTCTGATCACCCTGCTAGAACCAGCTTTATATGCTCTGGGGACTTACCAGCTCATCTATACAGGTGGTACAATTTGTCTTGGGGGTCTGGCTACCTTTCCAAAGAGCTACTACCAGAGCCCAGGACGAGCTCCTTTTAAAAGGGCCTGGCCTGGGCTCTGCCACAGGGTTTTTGAAGTAGCGTAATCACAGGAACTAAGAACATGGTCACTAGACAGTTATGGGCCACGAGCCTGGGCTGCTCAGGCAGTGGGTACTGGTCTGTGATATAGACAACTAGGCATTGGGTTCCAGTGTCCTTTGCCAGCCCCAGCGGGATGAAAGCTCCTCCTGGGTAATGTGATAGAGGAGCTTGAGTTATCTGTGACATCCTCTCTTTCCAGCCACAGGCTTGGCAGCCATGACCTAGAGGCTTCTCCCAGAGACTATCAAGGAGTGGGGTATCAGTGGTGCTGTCCACAGCTGAAGTCCTCCAAGTCATGCAGGGTTCTCACCCTGTCTGGGTTAATCCACCAGCCTAAGACTCGGTGGTGCAGATTCTGTAGAAGGCTCTTACCCTGGGAACATCCTCACTAGTGGTCACTGGCCCTCTAACAGATGGGGGAGGAGGTCACAGAGACTCAAAGGCTCTAGTTGAAATGACATAGAGCGGTGTGTGTGTGTGTGTGTGTGTGTGTGTGTGTGTGTGTGTGTGTGTGTGTGAACCTGGCAGTGCCGATACTGGCTGTGCATTCAAAGCATGGCTTACTCTCATGCAAGGGCGGTTTTGGCACCCTGCATGGTTTTAAGTAAGGTTTACGCGTCGGCATGGATGGAGCTCCTGGAGGCCACCGCCCTGACTGGCGCCCCAACCTTACTACAGTGCCAGCTTTGCAAGAGAGGCTCATGTCACTGATGAGCGCCCACAGAAGTGGCACTTGGGCTCACTCTGAAAGAAGGAAGCCATTAAGTCATCCTTGAGTGACCACGGAGAGATGACTCACTCTCTGGGAAGCCGGTACAGGACAACATAGGAGCAGAGCAGGTAACAGGGCTAGATCCAAACTATCCTGCCTCCTTCTCAGGGGTCATCCCTACCCGTGCAGGAAGGACACTGAGGCCCCAATAGTCTCTCTTCAAAACCACGACGAAAACGACAAATGTCTTCTTCCGAGAGCCTACTACAAGACTCCAGAGTTCTAGGTTCTGATGAGCAGCTAGGACTGGAAACATGCTGGGTAGAAGGCCTCAGCTCAGTGATGGCCTACGGCTCCCTCTCCCCCACTGATGGGGAGTTGTGGCAGTCAGGCTCTCTGGGCTCTCTAGCCCTAAACCCAGGCCCCGGGACCTGTTCTTGGCCTTCTTAACCTTGGTTCCCGCAAGGAGGCAGTCTACTAACCTGTGTTGGCAGAGGGCAAGATAAGCAAAGCCAGAGACAATCTACAGAGCTGGATGGATTCTGGAAGCTGATGGCCCACACCCAGTTTTCCACACTGGCCGAGGGAAGCGCCAGCAGGGAGGCACAGACGCTAAGCGCCATCTCTCTCCTGGTGCAGTCTCCCCACCCTCTGGAAACAAAAGCCATCTAACCATAGAGGACCTCCATGATGGCAATTCCTGCCTAACTCTGGGAGAGCTTACCATCACCTTTGACACCCCAATAGCAGTGACCCCACAGAACAGGCCTGGCAGTGTCACAGAGGAAACGGACGGATCAGAGGAACAAACCTCCCACCCAGTGGCCTGAACTGGCTCTCCCCAGGATCAGCAGAAGGAGGGACAGTTATCCCCATACAGGCTGGAATAGAAAGAAGGAACAGAGTAGCCCAAACCTTCCCAGCTCCCCTACTGAGTCAGCTCTTTGGGGGAGTCCATACTCTTGACAAGGTGGCAGCCAATGCAACATTTACTTCCTCCAAAGGATACTGCAGGCATGGCCACCCTGTGAAGAAGAGTTCAAGGAGTTCATCATAGTGCAAGCTGCCTCTGTCTGTCTCCCTCCTTCCCCTCCTCCCTCCCTCCCTTCTCTTCTCCCTTCTCCCCGCTCTCTCTAATGCCAGTAGTCACTGTGGCAGAGCATGCCAGGTAGGAGGGAGCCCTTGAGCAGATTGTCCGAGTCTGGGTGCCCTCCCTCCCTGTCCCCTCCTCTAGGAGACCTGAGCCACACACACACACACAAGCTGGACAGAATGAGCCAGCAGCAGCGTGCGTCTGACACCAGGAAGGAGGCAAAGTGCAGACACCTGGGAGAAGTGACAGGAGCTCTGCTTAGCAGCCCAAGCCAGGAGGTGAGCAGAGTACCCCAGAACCTGCTCAACACTAAGAAACTCCAACACTGTCCCTAGGAAATACCACAAACTGAGGCCACAGACTGAGATCAACCTAATACCCACTAGGCAAAGAATGAAAGGTCTCCTCCACTCTACCCCTATTTACCCGGATTCCTGGAAGCCCAGCACCCTCATCCCCAGAGTCAGGATTTTGGAGGGGTATATGTATGGAAAGTGGCCAAAGGACATAAAGTCCAGAAGGTCTGCCGTCTGCTGCTACAAGCTAACATCTAATGGACACCGGCTTCCACAGCGTGTATGCAGAGGGCACTTCTGGGAAAGTGCCCTAGGTGTCAAAAAAACACCTGCTTGGTGGTGGAGGTGAAAGAGTGGGGGCTGTCACGATCAGAACCAACTTCTTGATTCTGAGAACAAGGGACCTCCTAGCTTCAAGGAAACTATCCAGACCTTGGCTGCGCCACTGGGTTCCCACCGGCTGGAATACAGGCTCCGGCCTCTCGCTGGGGCTCAGTTTCCCATCGGGCTTTCAAGAAGCAGGTCCCAGGAAGGAAAGGCCGCAAAGGCCGCGCCACACAGCACGGGCAGAAGGCTGGAACCAACACCCCTTCTCAGCCCCACCTTACGGATGCTGCTGTCGTCCTGCAGCCGGGCGCTGTCCTCGCCGGCGCCGGTCATCTGGCCTCTCCTCGAGGATCATCGCCGCCCGCCTGACGCTGACCCTGAGAGGTGCGAGCAGCAGTCCTCACGCTCCTGGGAAACAGCCGCGCTGCCCGAACTGTCGGTCCTGGAGGTCGACTGACCGGCGCTGCAGGGCGCGGCCCCGCCAGCAAAACTTGACTCCGTCCAATCAGAGGTGAACAGCTGCTCCGATCGACAGCAAGTATGCTAACCAGAGTGAGAGAGAGGCGGCTCCTGGTAAGGGATCTGGTAACCCTTAGCAACCAGGGCGCTCGCCGAACACGGTACGCATGCGCCACCGCTGGCTGCTGGCGTGCGGGAAAGTTAGGGGAAAGACTTGCAGAGCTGGGGCGGCGACGGGGCGCGGCCGCGGTCCCTGCTGGGACTTCGGGACTTTATCTCGTCACCCGGCAACGGGACCCTCCAGGACTGCTCCAAAAATGTTTACAATGGGTTTTAAACGGTTTGTTAGAGACAAGTTGTGCTGATTCCTGAACAATGCCTGCTTTCTTCCCCCGCACTGCGGAGCAGAGCGCTGCTACGTCCCCTTGCTTCCAGAACCGCCCCAGAAACCCTCGCCTCCGGGACCTGGTTATGCATTTGCTTCCAGAGCATGCACCTCATCGACCTGCTTGTAGTTCCAGAACCTGCTTACTCCTGGACCTCCTGTTTTGAGAACTGGACTTTTTCCAGAACCCGAACTCCTTACAGGCTGCCCTGAATGAAGCTCTCTTCTCAGATTCGTTGGCTGGCTCACAGGGATGAACTGAGAACACATCCTAGAAGTGAGTGGCCAGCCTTTGTCAAGCTGCTCCAAAGGTCAGCTCCTCCACGCTGCCTCCACCTGGCCTGTTGCCCTTACTGAGTAGGCTCATCTCCATGCCCTCCCCCACCCCACCCCACTTCGCGTCTCACTCTGTCATCCCAATCTAAATCCTCTCAGCTAAGCTCTTAGACGTCCTGAACATTTACAGTGGGCACCCCGAAATATATCTCTCATGGCCCTGACAGCCACTCAAACTTCCTGGCTTTCCCCAATGGCCTTTTTGAGTCCAGGGCATTCTTTTTCCTGCACCTTCCTGGTGAGCTCCACCTGTCTCACTTCGCTCCATTGACATCTTCATGGCAGCTCCTCCGTCACTGGGGCTCCTACCATGCCTGAGTGTGGGTAGCACACAGAACCCTGCACGTATAGACCTACACCAGGAAAACGTGGACTAAATACTGTCTGGTTTTTTTTTTTTTAAGATTTATTTATTTCTCTTCTCTCTCTCTCTCTCTCTCTCTCTCTCTCTCCTCTCTCTCTCACTCACTGTGTGTGTGTGTGTGTGTGTGTGTCTGTCTGTCTGTCTGTCTGCATAAGAGTACAGCACCTACAGAGTCCAGAAGTGTACTAGATCCCCTGGAACAAGTTACAGGCAGTTGTAAGCTGCCAGGTGTAGGGGCTGGAATCCTAACCTTTGGTCCAGCATTAGAGCAGTACACACTCTTAACCACTGAACCATCCGTCTCTCCAACCCTCCCAGACTGGCTCTTAACTCTTCCTTTCTCTCTCCGCAGGTTGTTCTTGTCCCAAACCTTGGGAAAGTTCACCCCTGCCAGCTTGCTCAGACAACCGCAGGGATCCACAGTGGCTTCTCCTTAGGTTCCACTCAGGGCTTTTAGGGATACCCTGCTGCAGTCCCTAAGTTCCACTTACAGTGGTCCCCCCGCAGGGCATCTCAGTTGAGAGGGCAAGGCTGCTAGGAGATGAGGGTGGCTCTCCGTTGTTGAGGGTCCTAGAACTCCGGGATTTTCAAATGAGAACCTAGACTCAGTCAAAACTCAGGTTGGCGGGGCAGGAAGTGTAGTTCAGTTGGTAGAACACTTCCCTAGTATGTACACAGCCCTAGGATCAGTCCCTAGCACTTCATAAAACACAGGAACCCCTGTATATGGATCTGAAGCAGGAGGACCAGAGTTCAAAGCTATCCTCCAGCTACATGGGAGTTTGAGGTCAGCCTGAAATCTACAAGTCTGAAAAACAAACAAACAAACACCAATCAACCCAACAACAACAAAACCAACCAGGTTGGAGAGTAGAATAAAGCCATTTTCAGATTGAGAATGTAGCCTCAATATTCCCTGCCCCCATTTTTCTTTTTTCTTTTTCTTTTTTTTTTTTTTTTTGTTTTGTTTTTGTTTTTCTTTTTGAGACAGGTTTCTCTGTGTAGCTTTGAGCCTTTCCTGGATCTTGCTCTGTAGACCAGGCTGGCCTCGAACTCACAGAGATCCTCCTGGCTCTGCCTCCCGAGTGCTGGACTAAAGGCGTGTGCCACGGCCCCGGCTGCCCCCCTCCCGCCCCATCTCTAAGGAAGCAATAGAAGATGAGGGTCGACATCTGAGTGTCAAACCAGCGAAGGTGCTGACGCCTTTGACAGCTGGTGCTCAGCGGGACATTCTGTTCTCAGCATTTGATGTTTGCCTTCAGTGGTTACTCCCACTCTGGCGGAGAAGGTTCTGAGGGCCACGGCAGCACTCAGCTGGATGAAACTCAGCCGGGCCCTACCCAGGGTAGTTCCTGGAGTGGGGGGGGCAACTAGGTCTGTGGACCACAGGGCAAAATAGCATTGTTCAGCGAAGGTAAATCAGTAAGTACTTCATGTGTCTCTGTTGGCAGAGAGCTGGGGTTGAACTCATGGAAAGTATATGAGAGACGAGGTAGTTGTGAATTCCAGGAAAAAAAAAAAAAAAAAAAAAGCTAGGAGGAGATAGAAGCATCCACTGGCACTAGGAGCCTGCCCAGAATGTGTGAGGTCCTGGTCAGATCCTCCCAGTACTGGGTTATGAAGGGAGGTGATATATGACAGGAGAGGCAGAGGATGCGGAGTCTTAACCTCCTTGGGGAGAGCCAGTAAGTGATGCTCAATTAGAAAAGAACTTCCCAGGCAGGAGTGGGATGCCAGGCCAGGAGGTGGGGGTACCAGGTCAGTGGTAGAACTTGTACCACACACAGCACAGCAGGAGGCCCAGGTTCAGGCTCCATCCAGCACCACGGACATGGCGGCAGAGAACCCTGAAATGGAAACGGAAGGTGGAAAGTGCCGTCATGCGGTTAAACACAAAGCGGCAGCTCGCAGAGTCTAGGGTAGCATCTAAGAGGGTCGTGGGCGTGGCGGTGTTTGGGTTTTGCTAAGCTGTCTTGCAGAACTACTCGGTTCATTAAGCTGTGGGTTATTCAGCGTTTACTGCCTGGACTTTTTTTTTTTTTTTTTATTTTTTAAGAGATGTCTAGATGTCTAGGGAAAAAAAAAAGCCCCCAAATAAAATGTAAACCTTTGGAAATGAAGAGCTATAGCCTAAAAGACTGAATTAACAGAAAGGAATAGCATGCTACCTAGAAAGCAAATACCAGCGGGCAGTGGTGGCGCATGCCTTTAACCCAGCACTCGGGAGGCAGAGCAGGCGCATCTCTGTGAGTTCGAGCCAGCCTGGGCTACCAAGTGAGTCCCAGGAAGGCGCAAAGCTACACAGAGAAACCCTGTCTCGAAAAACCAAAAAAAAAAAAAAGAAAAGAAAGCAAATACCATAATATATAAATTGTGTGTATAACTAAAAGAAATTCTGTAACTTAAGTAAGCGAGTCGAGTTGAAAGGAGATAGGATGCACTGAGCAGCTCGGGGCATCTGTCACATAGTGAAGAGCTCATGGCGGGAGAAGGTGGGAGGCCAGACAGAGGAGGCTGTGTTGGTGAGCACGTGCCTCTGACTGCCAGGGTATCTGAGGCAGAGGGGAGTCCTATATCTGTCTCATTCTAAACATCTTTGTCATAGCTGTGAATTCCTCAATTCTCCATTTCCTTTTTCAAGCAATTGAACTTATGTGGTGGGATCCACTCAGGCTGCATAGGAAATAATTACTCATTGGTGGTTTATGCAACAGAAACTCATTTTCTAGGAGCTCTCAGGCTCCTGAGAAAGGCTTCTCTGGCTTAGAGAATCCTGTAGAAATGACCATGTTTCTGCCGCTGAGACACTACCATGGCCAGTCCCACCCCAAGAGCTGTGCAGTGTCCTGGGGCATCCTGAGAGGGTAGGAGATGGGCCTCTGGAAGTCCATGCTGGGCCTGCTTCTCCTCCAGTCTTCTAGGGCAGGAAACGGATCCCCGAAAGTCACCTTGAATGAGATTAGTCAGCTGAGCTTGATAAAGATGCATATTGAACACAGTGATCGATCAAACATGGGAACTTCACACATAGCCCTCTAGATAAGGGGCAGGGATGGAGGCCTGCATACTTTGTAGCTCCCGGTAAGGTGCTAACACTGGGAGGAAGTCAATTATATTTATTATCAGGTCACTGGGCTGTTTAATCTGAAAATCCTAAGAAGTTCAACCAAAAGAACCAATTATAACTAATTGGAGAGCTGGGTAGGGCAGCCAGCTGTAAACTAACCAGATCATGGACTGAATATCTGTGTCCAGCCCAGATTAACATGTTGAGGCTTATCTCCCCTCCCCCTTGGGGTGCCATGGAGACGGGCCTTTGGGGTAATGAGGGCAGGAGGAGCTGCTACAGTTCTAAGGACTGATAGCTCCTTATACCCTCAGGGAGGCCACACCCAAAGGATGAATATGCAAATGAAGGATCCCTCACCAGGAGTTGAATCTCGGGTACTTCCCAATGCCCCAGAGGTGCGGAAGGAGGTTCCTGTCTGGGCCTGCCCGTCAGTGGTGTTTGTTACTGAAGCCTGCTCGGACTGATATGATGCAAAGTACAATTGCTTAAAAAGAAAAAAAAGCATGGAAATAGAGGGGTGTTTAATCAAAAATATAAAGTAACTATATCTAGGAAGATACTGATAAAAAAATCTATGAGTATGTATATTTTACTGGGCAGCTTAAAACCAGACATTAATGGTTGGATATGCCACGTACCTTGAACATATACAATAATATAAAAATACCAACTCTCCTCAAAGGTGGCTTAAGGGTTCATTTTATTTTTAATGTGTGTGTGTGTGTGTGTGTGTGTGTGTGTGTGTGTACACGCACATGCGCACATGTGAGCCAGAGCACATCAGTTCAGGTGCTCGTGGAGGCCTGAGTGTCCAGTCCTCTGGAACCGGAGTTACAGGTGGTGCATGCTGATTTTGCTGGGAACTGGGGTCCTCTGCCAGAACTGTACAGACTTTTAAGTGCTGAGCTGTCTATACAGACTGCGCATGAGCAGTCTCAAAGAGAATACAGTTGCCATGCAGACAAACACACTCCCACATCAGGTGTCGGGGAGGCAGCCAGACATTGGGATGCCTTCTCTGATCCAGAATGTCACCAAAACTTGGAAGCCTGAGAACATTCGGAGTTTATGAGAGTGGGGAAAGCAGTGGCCTGAGTCCCTACTGGACAGAGGGCATGAAACTCGGAGATTTCATCTTAGGAACCATACACACTTTTTAAGTCAAAAACCTCTGGAGTAGACATGTTGAAGTTAAGAGAAGACATAATACTATTTTTAAAAAAAATTCCCCAAACCACACAAATGTGGATGCAATGCTGGTATCCTTAATACAGCTCAGTCAACATCCAACCAGAGGTTTTGAACCTTCTGACCTTCCGTTTTTGTTTTTAAAGACAAATGTCTCACTATTCAGCACTGGCTGGCCTGCAACTCTCTCTGTCAAGATCAGAGAACTGCCTCTGCCTCCAGAGCACCAGGATTAAAGGCGTGCACCAACCATGGTCCAATTTATCTTTTTATAACTATCGGAATGATTTGCTAGCTGGACCATTGGGTACCACATACAACATGTCACATCAAAAGGGGGCTTGGCATGACAACCTGCGTTTGAACTCCAGACCTCACATAAAGGTAGGAGAGTGAGAACAAACTCCTGGTGGTTAGGTTAGTCTTTGACCTCTACAGGTGAGTGCAAGCACACACACACACACACACACACACAGCTGCAGGCAGTGAGCTAGGAGGAAGTACAGGTCATATATTCAAGTGAATAAAACAAACCTAGACAGAGAGGAGAGAGAAGCCTGTGTTGATATTTATAACAAGGAAAGATGAAGAAACTCTACCACCCCTCCTGGTGAGGTCACCTCCTCACAGGGGTCAAATCATGGTCCTCAGGGAAGGCAGGAGGACACCGACTTCTGCATCACTGGATGGTCGCAACAAGATTTTGGTTTTTTTCCAGACAGGGTTCTCTGTGTAGCTTTGGAGCCTGTCCTGGATCTCGCTCTTTAGACCAGGCTGGCCTCGAACTCACAGAGATCCGCCTGGCTCTACCTCCTGAGTGCTGGGATTAAAGGTGTGTGCCACCACTGCCTGGATGAATGAAATTTTTTTTTTTTTTTTGTTTTTGTTTTTTTTTTTTGTTTTTCGAGACAGGGTTTCTCTGTGTAGCTTTGCGTCTTTTCTGGACTCACTTGGTAGTCCAGGCTGGCCTTGAACTCACAGAGATCTGCCTGCCTCTGCCTCCTGAGTGCTGGAATTAAAGGCGTGCGCCACCACCGCGGCATGGCACATCTTTTAAGGAAACAAAAAAAGAAAGAAGAAGAGAGAGAGAGAGAGAGAGAGAGAGAAGAGAGAGAGAGAGAGAGAAAGAGAGAGAGAAAGGAAGAAAGAAGGAAAGAAGAAAAAGAAAAAAAAGAAAAAAAATGAGAGGAGGATGAGAGGTGGTGAGTGGGCGGATGAACTCACTGGAAGACAGAGTGTGGGCAGTAGCCTCAAAAAGAATTTGTGCAGAGGTTTGCAGTCAGAGGTAGCAAGTGGGCTGTGTGTGTGTGTGGTGTGTGTGTGTGTGTGTGTGTGGTGCTGGGAATAGGACCCATGCTGTGTGTATGCTAGGTAGCAAGTGGCTGAGTTGGTGTGTGTGTGTTGTGGAATGGAACCCATGCCATGTGTATGCTAGTAAATACCCCATTATTGAGCTCCATTTCAGTCTCTGGTAGGCTTTGATGTCATCGAGACTATTGGATTTTCAACTTGGGCAGAAAATGGCTCTTTCTGAGCTGCTTTGTGAGGACCTGGAAGCCTAGAGATCGCTGACTTACCGAGTGCTCAGTGGTCCATCCCATGCGAAGAGATTAGCGACCCCTAAGTCACGTCTGGCTCCTTCCACAAATACCAGCCTATCTCTGGAATGGTCAGCCTTGGGGATACCACCACTGAACCACACTTAAAACCAGGAAGAGATAGCTGGAGAGCAACGTGGAGAACGCAGGGGAATTAAAAAAGTCATCCAGCTTGGCCCGGATCGCGCCACTTTGTGATTACCCTTCCTCAGTGGGTGTTGAGGAATTTGGTTCTGGGTCCCCTGGATCATCCTGCTACAGCTTGGATATGCAATGTCTGCCCAGGCCTAGTGTGAAGACTCGGGAGAAGTGAAACTTGGGAGTCAAGGTGGGCCCAGCCGGGAGGACCCTGGGAGTGTACCCTCAAATGAGACCTGTCAGTCTCACTTTGCTCCCAGCTGTCAGGTGAGTAGTTTTATCCACTGATGCACTCACCATGGCCTGCCCCTACAAATCCTAAAGCAACAGGCTAGCTGACCGTAAGGTGAAACCTTTGCATCGAGAGCCAAAATCAACCTTTGTTCCTTCCAATTATCCCGGTCACAGGATGGAGGCCAAAACAGACACTAAACCCTGGGTGACTTACTTCAGGGTGACACTTACATCAGGATCCTGGCTCAATTGCTTGTCGTGCGACACTTATTACACTTGCATTTTCCAGAGTGAGGAGCAGAGGCGGTTGTCTTTGAAGGCCCAAGATTGGATGAAGCCAAAGGATTTAATTAGTGGTTGTTTGTCCACCGCTGTAGACATCAAGATGTCAGAGCCGTGGCATGCGCTTTTCAGGCCACACGGAACAACACAGCTGAAAGAACATCACCGAGTGGGGGGGGGGGGGCACGGTGCACTGTGTGTGTGTGAGCGCCCTGTCTGTGATGAATGGAGGATGGGTATTGCCAGGAAGACAGGAAGCCTTAATCAATGTTGGTAATAGCCACCCATGCATCATGTGGAGGGGTCCCAGGCGTGAGGGGCAGGACCAGCAGCATGTGAAAAATGAACTGTTTGTAAATACAATCAACAGTTCCGTGTTTGTGAGAAAGCCATTTGTCATTCGGAAGCCACCTTTGGTAAAAGATGTACCTGGCTTCCCGGTGAGACGGGCATCTGTCGCTGCCACATCACGGGCCAGCCAGTGCGGGGCTGTCAGAAGCCTGGGAAACGTTGAAGGCAAGTTGAGTCACTTTAGAAAACAAAATGGCACTCCCTGAGAGAGCACTGGCTTGCATCAGGTGCCACAGTGAGCTCCCCGAGACTCAGAGAGGACGCGTTGCAGCCTCTCCCAAGGGCCTACACGCCTTCCCAAGAAGGGAGGGAGAAGTTCTCAGAGCAGGAAGGTGGTTCGCTGAGGTCTCCCGGGTCAGAACAGGAAAAGGATAGCGGGGCAGGGTGACACACACAAATGATTGTCCCTCAGCCTTGAGCAGAGGGGCGAAATTCAAGGGCACTTTTCACCTTTAGGACTGTGCCTTGTTAAGGCCTGGAACACTAGGATTGTGTTGGGAATTGGCATTTACTGGACACTGGGCACAGTGGTTAGCCTGAAGCACACTTTACAAGACGAAGCTCCCCACAACCTTCTGTCACCCAAAGACCCCACGAGTGTGCCTACGTAACAAGCTCGACCCATACAGAGGCGCCCTGACGTCCGAAGTGGCTGTGGATTTAATGTGTGGCCACCACATGGAGAAATCGGTTTAGGGTGCTTGGAGGGGTGGCTGCCAAAATGGCTCCCCGTCCAATAACTGTTGAGCCTGAGCTCGGGGAGCTACCTGGAGCAGAGGTCTACATCGGCTTGTTCTTGCTGAGTGCGTCTGTCTGGGAACAAAATGCATGCCAGCTCATGGCGTGCTCGGAAAGGAGGCCAACCTGGAGGACCACAGGCTTGGGAAGGGTGGCTTCAGGCAGAGGCAGTGGCTGTGGTGCTAATCCGTGCCGTCTGAGGTCAGGCAGAGGAGCCCCTGGCAGCTGTAAGTGGGGTGTGAGAACAAGCTGCTTTGCTGGGTTACACGAGCCAAGGTATAGAGGTGAACAAAACGAACTCAAAGAGTTGGTACAGTTCCTGGCTATGAGGCTGGGGAGGCTTAGGGCCTGGTGATCTGCAGGAAGAGCTATAGGATGGAGGCACGGGCAGGGACTTGTGGTGTCTGGTCTGGGTACTCCTGTCTGTCCTCTTGAGAGAGGCTGAGTAAGGGGAGGATAGGAAGTCACAGAAGGAAAAATGGCTCAGTGGTTAGAGCACATACTGCTCTTGCAGCGAGGACTGAGTGTGGTTCCAGAACCTACATCGGACAGCTTACAACCACCTGTAACTCTAGCTCAAGGGGCTCTAATGCTCTCCTCTGGACTGTCGGCACCTGCACTCATGTACACATGCTTGCACATGCACGTGCACGCACACACACGTGCACACAAAGTTGAAATAAAAATCTTTTTTATAAAAAAGGAAGAGAGAAGAAACAGGAATGTAGACTGGGCCCATCTAAACAGCTCAGAGGCAGCAGGAGAGAAGCAAGAGTCAACCACTTACTCCTATACACACACATCCCACCCACCCACCTACCTCCACATACCCTACACACATACATGTACACACACCCCACATACACATATCCCTCACGTGCAACACACATCATGTGCACATACACGCACAGGCATCTATGCAGACACATGCACATCCCCAACACACTCATTCACACACACAGGCATGTACACACACACACACACACACACACACACACACACACACAGATAGCTGTGCTTTTGGAAGTCAGTGACACCTGGGAGGAAATTACTGGGCTGAGCATGTGTTCTGTGGAGAACAGAACCTGTCTGCCTTCAGCAGACAAGGCTCCAGATCCAGTCCCCCAATCCCAAATCCAAGGCCTTTCTCATTTGTGGCCTACTCTGGACTCGACCTGGTCGGAGTGACTCTGAATGTCACTAATGCGTATGTCAGACATTGCTTTTGACACAAGTTGTAATGCGGTTTTGATCCTTATCTAGCCAGTCAATTGACAATGAGACACCTAGGCATAGCCGTCCTGGGAAGTATTTGTCATCAGGAAATATGTATCATTTATTACTACGCAAAAGAGGGGGCATTATTCAGCACAACCATCCCTCCTCTTCTGAAGCCCTGTTCCATTTTCCACGTCTGACTAATTTTAATCTCGGTGACTGAGTGGTGAGGCCATTGTCACTTGCTGGCGACGGGGTCTAAGAAGCGCGTGATATACGCTGCTTCACCGATCCTTTTGGCGATCGTTCCCGTGGCACTGTGAATAAAATGAGTTCGGCCTCCATGTGATTTTCAGCGAATCCAGGCACGAATGCAGATTAGATGCTATCTTTATGCAAAGGCTCCACCGAGCATGGCAGGCGGCCATCTCCGTGGTGACGTCTGGTCCTCATCATTCACCAGCACAGGAAAACAGCTATTTGCCTAACACCTATTTGTAAAGACGACAGGAAGATAGCATCGTTAATAACCCTGAACATGGGCTACGATTTATAAGGCAGCCTCACTGAAGGGGCAGGAGCGTGTTTGCAATAGCCGCTTTCCCCCAGTGTCCATTTTCCTGAGACCTGTAAACTGGAGTCCACGTTCTGTTCTCACTTCCTCTCGAGATCCATGTTCAGCCCACTCTGACCTCCCTCCCGCCAGGCCCCGCGTTCAGACCCTTCTGTCTGAGACCCAGCAATGGAGCCGCTGCTGCAAGGACTTCCTGCCTAAGGGCCCTGGCTGATGCCAATCCTCCCCTGAGGGAGGTGAGAACGTGTCAGGAGTGGGTCCTGCACTTACCCAGCCTCCACTCACAGTGTGTGGTGCTCTCAGGACCTTGCCAGCCCATCCCTTCCGAAGGCCCCTAGGGCTCCTCTCAAGGTCCAAAGAGGCTAGTAGGGCCCACATCCTACCGGAATCGCCAAGGTTGATGCCCGCATACACTGCTCCATCCATCTGTGGATGGAGACCAGAGGGAACTGTCACAGTGTGTCACAGGGCTGCAAGAGGTTTCAAGTCAGGGGAAGCGGCCTCACTTCCGGCTCCTTCTGTGCTTCCCGGACCCACCTCTGAAATTCCATACGTGCACAAGGCCCTGCTTCTGAGCTGGCAGCGCTCAGGACTTACCGTGGTCTGTGTGTTCCCTCGCTTGGGATCTCTGTCCACTCTATCCTCCGGCCGTATCCACTGACGCTCCAGAGTGAGCTCCACGTGGTCTCTCCGATGCCTTCTTCCGGTCAGTGCGATGGACTAGCAGATGGTGCCTGGCTTACTGCGAATGCTTCAGACTACATCAGTGATTCCTTGCGGGTGAACCCAGCACAGCAGGGCAGCAAACATCTTGTTCACGCCTCTTGAACTCTTCTGCCACGCATGCTTCATGCATGTGCCGTATGCAGCACTTGTGGGGTTGAGATAGGAGGTCTAGTACTAATTAGGTCTCTGCAAGGGCATGGTGTGTGCACGTGTGTGTGCACGTGTGTGTGTGTTGTGTGTGTGTGTGTGTGTGGTGTGTGTATAGGAGGTAGAGTACTAGGCCTCTGCATGGCATGATGTGTGTGTGTGTGTGTTGTGTGTGTAGGAGGTAGAGTACTAGGCCTCTGCATGCATGATGTGTGTGTGTGTGTGTGTGTGTGTTGTGTGTAGGAGGTAGAGTACTAGGCCTCTGCATGGCATGATGTGTATGTGTGTGTGTGTGTGTGTGTATGCGTGTGTGTGTGTGTGTGTGTGTAGGTAAAGCACTAGGTCTCTATGGGCATGTGTGTGTGTGTGTGTGTGTGTGTGTGTGTGTGTGTAGGAGGTAGAGTACTAGGCCTCTGCATGGCATGATGGTAGTGTGTGTGTGTGTTGTGTGTGTGTGTGTGTAGGAGGTAAAGCACTAGGTCTCTTATGGGCATGTGTGTGTGTGTGTGTGTGTGTGTGTGTGTGTGCGCGCACGTAGGTTTGGTGACCCTTCAACATCTGTCTGGGTAGCTTATAATCCATGTTGTGGTCCGTGTCCTGCCTTACCACAGAGGCTCTGGGCTTGCAGTAGAGAGATGGGACCTAGGCACTGTCTGGGGACAAGCACAGAGAACAGCACGTCATCAGCTGTCCTGGTGCACTCTTTCCCTGGGACCAGTCTACTGGTGGTGATGACCTGCTCCTTGGTGTCACTCTGTCCTCGGTGTCCCCTTTCCTTGTGTCCTTTGTATCCTGCACTTCTGAGACATCTTTTTATGCAGGAACTTGGCCCAGCCCCGGGAGTTGCTCTGCCGTGGCTGTCCCTTTCATGCAAGGCCTGGGAACAAGACGCATGAAACCTGGCTCTGTCCCAGCCAGGGACCTCTTTGGAGGTGCCCAGTGGCTCCTCCTCCTGTGCTGCAGGGCTGCTGGATCCCACACCTCGCTCCCGCTCACCTTAGAGATGGAGGCTCCTGCACTTTCTGTCTTCTTGGCCTGTGCACTGCTCTTTCCTGTTCCCTCTCCATTTCCCCACACTCAGACCCGACGGCTCCTCTTCCATCACCTTGTACCCTCTAGTTACAGCTATTTTGTTTTTCTCCGCCTTTGGTCTGAAAGCCTTAGCACTCAGCAAGCTGGTGAATGGGCATTTTCAGTAGACTGTAGGCAGAATTTTTTTGTTGGGACACTGGCTCCCAAAAAGCACACAGAGGCTTATTATGATTTAAATGCTCGCCAATAGCTTAGCTGTACTATTACTCTTACTTTTTTTTTTTTTTTTTTTTTTGGTTTTTTGAGACAGGGTTTCTCTGAGTAGCTTTGGTGCCTGTCCTGGATCTTGCTCTGTAGACCAGGCTGGCCTCAAACTCACAGAGATCCGCCTGGCTCTGCCTCCCGAGTGCTGGGACTAAAAATGTGCACTAACACTGCCCGGCTAGCTCTTACATCTTAAGTTAATTCATATTTCTTATCTATCCTCTACCATGTGGTGGTACCTTTTTTCAGTATGGCATGTTCTTGTTTCTCATACTTAATATGAAAATATGAACATGACATATCAGACCCAAGCAATACTCAGGACCAGTTAACTGGCATACTCTCCTAAGAGACCAGTTATATTGTAATGGGATCAACAGGAAATAATACTTACTGACAGTCAGAAACAAATGACTTCTCTGTTCTCTGGGTGGTGGGTTGATAGGAGAAAGCCATCCCTGGGTGCTCCATGTGGATTCAGCTAGTTGGAACATCAGCTGCAAGAAAGGCAGGCCACATGGCTGTCCTTGCTGTGGGGTCTAAGCTCTGGTCCCTCAGAACTCTCCTGTGGCTGCCCCCAAGGGCCCCTTCAGCCCACGTATGGAGATGGGTGGCAGGGAACAGCCAGGACCTGGTGTGAAGGAGTTCTCGGTGAGGAACAAGGCTGCTTCTGTGCTTTGGCCTCTGCTGGCCTGTGAGTTGTGAGTTTCATTCACGCAGGTTCCGTGCTTTGCTGACTCAGCTTTTGAGTCACCACATGGTGCCTTGATCTCATCCCTAAATGGTGGGGACATCTAAGAGAGGGAAAGGTATGTATGGGGCAGACGGTTGGGGGCCTGGTGTGACAGACCACCAGGGGGGCCTGGACTGAGGAGGAAGGATGTGGTTGGCTTCTGATTTTTCTCATCAGAGGTATCATCGTGATACCAGCTTTGTGGATTTTCCCTTTGGAGACACATTGTGACATTTTCTTCTCTTTTTCTTTTCTTTTCAAGGAAGAAAGCAGATGAAACTGGAAACCATAAAGAAACAGAAAATGCAGGAGGAACCAAACAAGAAACATTAAGGATGGCCTAGAACTCAGGTCCTCTCACAGCTGGGGACATACATACCACTGAGCTATGTCCCAGCCCTGGATTTGAATCTTTTATGTACTTCAGTGTTCTGTTCCAAACTCAAAGATTCAGTATGTCATAATTTTTACTCATGAGTTTTAAATCTGTATTTTGAATGTGAAAGACATTTTAAAAAAAACCTTTTGGTTTCAGTTATCTGTTGAAAATTTCTTTTCCTTCTTTTTTTTTTTTTTTTTTTTTTTTTTTTTTTTTTTTTTTTTAGGATCTATTTATTTGTGTATTTTATGCACATATACTCAGGCCAGAAGAGGGCACTAGATCTCATTGTAGATGGTTGTGAGCCACCATGTAATTGCTGGGAATTGACTCAGGCAGTCAGTGCTCTTAACCTCTGAGCCATCTCTCCAGCCTATGGAAAGCCTTTTTGGTCATGTATTGACGAACTGGAAAACGCAGGGGGCAGTAAGATGGTTGGGCTGGTAGAGGCACTTGCCACCAAGCTGACAACTGGGTTTGGGTCCTGTTGGAGGAAGGAGTCAGCCGGCACTTACAAGCTGTCTTCAGATCCCTCATGTGTGCTGTAGCCCGAGTATGAGAATGGATGAGCACAGTAAATACACGGAATTTTAAAAACACACACTTTGTGTGTTGGCCAAGTGCATTTATTCCACAGTTCAGAAGGTCTGCAAGTGCCTGCAGCTTGCTACTTCCTGCTTTGGGGAGGTGTTCCCAACTCCCGTGTGTAGGAGCTGATACTGGACTCTGGGTGGACTGTCTGTCCGTCCAGGGGGGCGTTAACATGACTCTCACCCTAGGAGTCACTTTGGCCTCCTGTGGACACACAACGGTCACCTTTCCTGTGTTGTCAAGGCATTCCCACTTCGGGTCACGACATACACATGCCTTGGTGTGACTCCTTTGTCTTTGTGACTTGAAGTTATAATCCAAAGAAGAAGAAAAGAAACCCAGACCAGGGTGACCCAGTCACTAAATGAAGTTTGTCTTCTTGCCCTTCCCAGTGTGGGAAGGGTGGGTAGAAGAGACCTCGCTTTGGTTTGGAGAGCCTGGCCATGCCACAGAATTCCGGCTGCAGTCTTTGTTTGGGCTGCATAGGAATCCAGAGATGGTCCAACAGGTTGGTAATGTGAGCTGCGTTCAGACACGTGAGGAAACCCAGTCCTTGAAGATGTGTGTGATAGCCCTAGGGGACTGTCCTCCTCATGTGCTGTGGGCCTTTGTGTGTGTGTGTGGTTGGTTTTCTTTTACATAGATGATCCTGTTGGAAAGCTGTAACTTGGTGACCGTTCCGTGACCCAGGCTTCTCTGAGAGCCAGTGGCAGGAGCTGGAGAGGCGAACGAGTGTCTTGACTCCTGGCTAGTTTTGCTATTTTTTTCAGCTGCTTTCTTGTGAGCCGAAGAAGAGCAGGACAGGCACAGGTCTGGAGGGGGAAAAGCATGGGTTTTGTCTTTTGCAAGGTTGGATGCCTGCCATGGTGGAACATAGTGGATGCCTGCCGGCAGCGCTGACATTTCAGCCCGTAGTGGGTGGAGCTGGATTTAAATGGTCTGAGCTGATGTCTTAGGATTCTCACTTAAGAACCATGCGCCTGGCCTTGGGACTCGGAGCAGTTTCGGTTGCTGTCTCATCTGCAACAGCCAAGATGAGGTGCTAATTTCCTGCTGAGGAGATGGGCCATTCCTTTTACGTGGGCCACAGCTGCAGTCCTGGTGGTGAGCCATATGCTCACTTCTAGGGATGCGTGCTGGCCCACATGCCCATGCTTCTCAGGCTACTCGTTTAGGTAGAGACGAGATTGGAATTTTTGTAGTGAAATATCGCGAGTTTCAAGTGCTGTTACAGTTCTGCAGAATGTAAACATCGTGTTGGCAGATGTGGCTCTGGTTGAGTCCTCAGCTTCCGGGCCAGGGGCAGAAGAAAAATGAGTTCTGTGACCCACGCTGCTCCCCAGCTCGTCTTGCTACCTCCCGGAAAATGCCAGGGCAGTGTAGGAACTTTTCATGTTCTTTTTTTTAAATTTTGATAAAACTAACATGTCATGAACCCCCTGTCTTGGCCACTCCAAGGTGTCTGAGCACAGCAGCACCGGGCTGTATTCACTGGGCTGTATTCACAGCCGCATGCAGCCCCGACCCTCTCTGTTTTGAAGCTTCCTATCACCCCAAGATGAGACCAAGGGCCCTACAGAAGTTTCTCCCAGCTCTTCCGTCTGCAGCCACTGCTCTGTTTTTGGTCTGTGGTTGTACTTGGTCGGGACATTTCAGACGAACAGACTCCTACAACACTTGTCCTTCTGGGCCCACAGTTGTCCACTCAGCACACTTTCAGGTTCTGTCCCCGTGGCTGCTGCAAGGACATCGTTCCTTCTCTAGGCTGGAAGCAGGGTGCGTAAACACACCTTTGTGTGTTGTCGCTTCCTCTGTCCGACACTCAGGGTGTTTTCTCCTTTCGACAGCTGTGAACTTTGGTACAACTGTGTTTCCTTCAATACCTGCTTTCATCTCACACTACCAGAAGTCCAGGTGGTGTTCTCTCAGGGGACAGAATGGAGAGAGAGTATCTGCATATTACAAAGACGACTCCTTAGATTGGCTTACACAATGTGGTCTGGGTAAGCTATATTGGCTGTCTCACACTAGAGATACAGAGAACCGCTGAATGATGGAGCCATCCCAAACTGGTGCTAGCCTGAAGATTCTTGGAGAGCGCTGATCTTCAGTCCACATAGATGGTTCTGATGTTGGGGAAGAATGTCGGGGCAGGTTAACTCCAGATATGTGAAGGCAAGTGTGGTGGTTTGGATGAAAAATGTCCCCACAGTCCAGGAACCTGAACTTTTGTTTGGTCCCCAGCTGACGGCACTTTTGGGGGAGGTTTTAGGTGGTACAGCCTTGCTGGAGGAAGGCTGTCACTGGGCGGGGGGCTTTGAGCTTAAAAGCCTCACAGCACTTCCAATTTGCTCTTTCTGATTCATGATGGGGGTAGAGAGGAGAGCTCTCAGCTTCCTGTTCTCGCTGCCAGGCTTCCCTGGTACGATGAACATTTGTCTCTCTGAAATCGTAAGCCCAAGCACACCCTTCTTTCTGTAAGTCGATTTAGGTCATGGTGTCTCATCACAGCAACAGAAAATAACTAGAACCATAAGAAGGCAGAAGCAAAGCCTTCCCTTGAACTTGCCTGTATCTGGGCAGACACCGGGAGGTACTGTACACATTTAGGGTGGGTTTCTCCTATGCGGACTTTCTTTGGACTGCCAGCTCCTGAATATGACACAGAGACTTTTTATCAATAATAAAAGCTTGGCCTTAGCTTAGGCTTGTTCCCAACTAGCTCTTAGAACTTAAATTAACCTGTTTATATTAATCTATATTCTGCCACATTGCTTGTTTCCTCTCTTCAGTATATGCATCCAACTTCCTCTGCATCTGGCTGACAAATCATCCCACCCTAGATTCTCTCCCAGAGTTCCCATTTCTGCCCAGAAGTCCCATCTATCTATCCTCTTCCTCCTTAGCTATTGACCGTTTAGCTCTTTATTAAACCAATCGGAAGGTGCCTTGGGCAGATGAGGAAGGACATAGGTACATCTTCACATGGTGTACAAAAAGATTATCTCAACATTTCCCATTTCAAATGAATATATTCAAGTAACATGGCAGGAAGGCTTGAGAAAAGTTTAGCTGTCCTTCAGTGTGATGGCTGGTCTTGTTTGTCACTTTGACTGCATCTGGAATTAACTAAGACCTAATCCTCTGGGCATGCCTGTGAGGGATTTTTCTCAAGGTGAACTTTTTTCAAAAGTTTAAAAGATATTTAAAGCTGGGAGGTGGCGGCGGCGGCGGCGGCGGCGGCGGCGGCTGCGCACGCCTTTAATCCCAGCACTCGGGAGGCAGAGCCAGGCGGATCGCTGTGAGTTCAAGGCCAGCCTGGGCTACAGAGTGAGTTCCAGGAAAGGCTCAAAGCTACACAGAGAAGCTCTGTCTTGAAAAACAAAACAAAAAAATATTTAATTAAAAATGAAAAGGAAGGGGACTGGAGGGATGGCCCAGTGGTTAGGAGTGCTTCCTGCTCTTACAGTTTGCCTCCAGCACTCGCATTAGATGGCTGCAACCGCTCCAGCACCAGGGTTCCGACATCTCTTCTGACTTCGAGTCTCTGCATGCATCTGTACATACATACACACGCATGAACACACACTAAATCTCTTCATTTTCATTTTATTTGATATGTATTGGTATTTTTGCTGCATGTAATGTCTGTGTACCACATGCATGCCTGGTGTCTGTGGAATCTGACACAAAGAAGGTGTTACAGAAGGTTGTGAGCTGACATGTGGGGGCTGGGAATTTGTCTTCGTTAGGGTTACTATTGCTCAGGGAGGAAAGGGCTTGTTCAGTTTACGCTTCCACATCACAGTTCATCTTCAAGGGAATTCAGGGCAGGAACTCAAACAGGGCAGGAACCTGGAGGCAGGAGCTGAGGTAGAAGCCATGGAGGAGAGCTGCTTACTGGCTTGCTTATTGTGTCTTGCTCAGCCTGCTTTCTTATAGAACCCAGGCCCATAAGACCAGGGGTAGCACCACCACAATGGGCTGGGCCCTCCCCATCAATCACTAATCAAGAAAATGCCTTCTGGGTGCCTACAACCCGATCTGATGGAGGCATTTTCTTGACTGAGGTTCCTCTCTCAGATGACTGGCTTGTGTCAAGTTGACATACACTACCCAGCACAGGACTGAACCAGGTTCTCTGGAAGAACAGTCAATGCTTTAAGAAATAAATTAATTAAAGGGAGTCAGAAAGTACGACCAAATGTGTTGGTGTTTTTTGTAGTGCGAATCCTAATTGGTCTTAACAATAAAAACTCGGAGTCAGATATTGGGGTAAATGCTGGGAGATCGGAGAGACAAAAGAACAAGCCACAGCCACCTCTTACCTCACCAGCTCCTCAGCCTGAAGGAGGGGTGAGCTTCTGTCTCCTCCTACCTCATGTTCCTCTCTCTGCCCAGCCATATCGCTTCCTGTCTCACTTCCCTAGTGCTGGGATTAAAGGTGTGCCACCACTGCCCGGCCTCTACGGCCAACTAGTGGCTTAGCTCTGCACTCTGATCTTCAGGCAAGCTTTATTTGTTAGATCACAAACAAAGTATCACCACAAGTTTTGATCCTGATTTATATACCAAGGTTCAGAGGCAGTAGGTCCAGTGGTTGCCTAGCATGTTCAGGACCTCGGGTTCAGCCCCCAGCCCTGTAAAAGTCAAAACCAGGAAACCCAGGGGCAGCGAGGCGTGAGCGCTCTCTGGGAATCTGATGCTCTTAAGGGATTTTTGTCTCTTTTTAGAACGTGATAATGGCATCGTGGCTGTTGTTTAACAGATCAGCCCTGACATGTGAGGTGATGCTGAGGTGTCTGCGGGTGAGGCGCAGTGCAGGGTGGAGCTGCTTGGCAGGACTCCTGGGGATAGCGAGGAAGTGCTCTGAGCAACCACACTGTCGGGATCATCTTTATGGTAGAGCAGCGGGATCACAAGGGTTGAGAGGCAGGGGAATCCATTGTGCTCGGTATCGCTGCTTTGTCAGATGAGTTTCCTAGTCAAAGGCGGGGCTCAGCTGTCTCCCCGGCAGGTGAGAGGTGTGGCGGGCTGGACTCCTCTGTTGTTAGCCTCATAGCTGTGATAACGCCTGGCCAGATCTTCTCTATTCCTTCTATGAGACTCCTTGTCCTCAAAATGTGGGAGAAGGGAGAGGAGGCATGGGGCCTGTGGCGTGCGTGCGTGCGTGCATATGTGTGACCCACTCTGAGTCCTGGGTCAGTCCCTGAAGGCAAGTGCTTTTCAAGGGATGCTCTGAGAGGCCTCCTCTGTCACCCACTGTACGACGGACAGCTGACTGAGTGAAGGTCCTGTCGGCTCGGGACCCTCCTGGCACACCTTGTCCTGC